>NC_060123.1:91683068-91989050 GCF_021461395.2 Schistocerca americana | reverse complement strand
ACTAACCCATCGAGACAACGTGCCATTATCCTGCAGGTGAGAAAAACATACGACTGTTGGAATAGGCGTGACTGCCCAATCAGCAGACCAAGTCCGTCCTTATATATATATCTCTTTCACACACTGAAGTCACCCTGACTCCTATCTGAATATGCTACATTTCTAACTAATGCCTCATTTCTAACTAACGTCTTCATAGTCTGGTGAGAAGACAATTAAATCTTTAATGGCTCATCATAATCATCATCATCATTTAAGACTGATTATGCCTTTCAGCGTTCAGTCTGGAGCATAGCCCCCTTATACAGTTCCTCCATGATCCCTTATTCAGTGCTAACAGTGGTGCCTCTTCTGATGTTAAACCTATTACTTCAAAATCATTCTTAACCGAATCCAGGTACCTGCTCCTCGGTCTGCCCCGACTCCTCCTACCCTCTACTGCTGAATCCATGAGTCTCTTGGGTAACCTTGCTTCTCCCATGCGTGTAACATGACCCCACCATCTAAGCCTGTTCGCCCTGACTGCTACATCTATGGAGTTCATTCCCAGTTTTTCTTTGATTTCCTCATTGTGGACACCCTCCTGCCATTGTTCCCATCTACTAGTACCTGCAGTCATCCTAGCTACTTTCAAATCCGTAACCTCAACCTTGTTGATAAGGTAACCTGAATCCACCCAGCTTTCGCTCCCATACAACAAAGTTGGTCTGTAATGGCTGTGACGTAAAAATTCTTATACGCCATATTTTCTGTGCACGTTATCTTTTTATCAGAAGGCAGAAATGAATTTAAGAGGAGGCCAGACATCTATTTTACTTGAAGTCGATACACGGTAAATTTTAAAAATTTTGTGTATCTCTGGAGAAGATGTTGAAGGCTTTGGTTTTTTGCTGAGTGACCAGCAAATTCCATTTCCCTCCAGCGATGAAGAAATCCATCCATTCGCCAGTGACGTTCATCTGTGGCTGTATTTTAGATATGGTCACGAAAACTGACAATGATCCCTCGATATCTGCAGCCAGTGAAGCCTATCTGTTGAGTGTGACGTGGAGGTCGGTCAGTACCGTTGGGCCTTCAGAGGCTCGTTATGACGTAATAAGTTTCTTAGTTGGTACTTTAGTTCATTCTACTAAACTAGTTAAACTCAATACCTTTTATTATCAGGTATCGAAATGGTATTAAATATAATTTTTGTAATTATGTTGTGTGTGTGTGTGTGTGTGTGTGTGTGTCTAGTCGCACTTGCTTGCGTGTGTGTCCGCGTGTGTAAGTAAGGTTTTTAGACATTTTTTACATTTTAATTCTTTGTTGAATTTTTACTGTTTTAGCACATTGAACCTCACTCTTCCCATAAACGTACTGCTTTCTCGCACGGAAACCAACACACAATCGTCATAGTCAATTGTCTAATAGAGATTCCTGTCTTATGTGTATTATTCATAATGAATTATCACATGGGATGTTTATAGCGAACCGCAGAATCATTTACAGTGAATCGTGACAGTCTGTAATAACTATTGACCACCCTATCGACAATGAAGTAGCTCTAAAATTTTAGTGCTTTGCTTTTTATGATATCAGTAATGCAACGTGACGTGGCTCACCTCAAAGCTACCTCGAGCTACGACCAAGCTCTTGTCCAGCCGCAGACCTTCTTCTTTCTCCCCTCCCAAATACCGGGAGAAAAATGCCTTGATGCTTCGGAACATTGCTGCAACGATAACAGGTAGCACGTTAGATACGACCACACCGAGTTCACTAGTAAATCTTATTTTGATGTTTCACAAGTGTATGGCAAGGAAAAACTTTAGATCGTGATGTCATGTCTTTAAATTAAACTTCTGTAATAATAAGAGCTGTCAGTGTTACAAAGTATCTGTAACATCCAGATTGATTAAATATCACTGATTTACTTGAAAAATATTATCCATTTATGACTGGTGAGGAATTCATTATTTTAATTCCCTTTTACTTATTCCTAACAGATGAATTAAAATAACACTAGTTCTTCGATGACAGCCAAAGATGTGTTCATTACGAGGTACATTTATTCTGCAATGAATAATTTTGTTTCGATAGCAGTTATTTAAGGCTATCACTATTAGACAGACAGACAGTACTATTAACACGACAGTGCATCGCTACACTAGTTTGAAATATACACGAAGTATAGTTATTTGACTTCGCATTTGGACAGACATTAGGCCGCGATTTGGTTACTACCATCCATTCGTTCAATATGGCACTGTGAGGCAGGATCGGTAATTGAATTAGTGAGTACTTAAAGGAACATCTTGCTGGTGATATGAAGTTACCAGTAAATAATCTATGCAACAGTGTGGTGGTTTAAATCCCAAATCTCTCCGCAGTGTCTGAGGAGATTACGATTTTTACAAATACCCGTTGACTGAGTCAGCGTATTCTCACCGGGCTGCGCCTTTCCTTCTTTTTGGCAGAGTCCTCAACAACCTAAGTTCAACACTAAACCTAGAATCACTCTTCAGCGTCATGTGAACTATTCAACAACACGTATGACGTAACAATCACATTTGCGATTGAAATTTAACCAGCGAAATTTGAATGAAGAAAACGCCAGTACACCTTATAAACTCCCAACGGAATTAACATTTAACGATGTTCAAAAGTATTAACTTAAATTCTTTGTGTAACAGCAAGAGAAAATACTTTTGATATGGTACCATGTCAACTCATAATGATTGCACGCAGCTGGAACTTGTTTACGTATTGCCTTCTTCTTCACAGAAGGTAGAATATAACAGATTTGGTGACAGAGATAGGATAGCCGCTCTCGTTATGAAATTAAACAATAAGTTTAAAAAATGTTCAAAAGTGTGTGAAATCATATGGGACTTAACTGCTTAGGTCATCAGTCCCTAAGCTTACACACTACTTAACCTAAATGATCCTAAGGACAAACACACACACCCATGCCCGAGTGAGGACTCGAACCTACGCCGGGACGAGCCGCACAGTCCATGACTGCAGCGCCCTCGACCGCTCGGCTAATGCCGCGCGGCTTAAGTTAAAGAATAGACGATTAAAGCAAATAAGATTGTGAAAACCTCAGCAAAGAGATCTGCCCCTTAAGTCACCCTCTCTCGTAACCTTTGTAGCTGCATGACTTATTGAAACAATGTACTGGAATGTCAATGGAACTGCTTTTTTTTCATTCTACATACCACGAAATCACATCACACTACGTCGTAACGTTTCAGTGTTCCAGTACTTCGTCGCTACACATCCAGTCATTTATAAGCTTATACGATATTGAAACTGCATCTGATTCTATACGGTAAGTAAACAGAAGACACCTAAATCAGTAGTTTATACCTCTCTCGGATACATTGCACCTCGCTACTCAAGCTGGGCTTTCGCTTCGTTCAAAGCTTCTAGAAGTCCTCAACAACTTTAAAATGTTTCGTTACTTGAACTCTAAACACAAAGTGTAACAATACAATATACGAATCAAAACTGGAGCCTTTTTAATTCAATAACTCATAGGACGAATTTTTATCGTTAATTCAAGTGCTCGGGTGAATACGGAAGCAATTGCTCGCCAACGGTTCTCTACGGTTTGGGTAACATAGCATCGGTGTTAGCATATCCTGTGAACAACATTAAACAGCAACGCCGGTAGCTGCAGAGCTCTACGCTGTTTAGCAACGTCGATAGGAATGGGTAAATTTTAAATAAATCATTGTATGTAACACAAAATAGTGGTATTTTGCGACTGTGAGGTATCCAGCAGTATTTAATGAAAAGACCTGAACAGCTAATCAACTCCCAATGGATTTAACTGCTAACTACATTCCAAGATATTAATTCAATTTCCTGAAGCAACAGAAGACGAAAACTCTTTTGTTACAGAACCAGCTCGACTAAATGTTACTCTACACAGCTGCCATTACTTTCAAAAGCGTCTTCTTCTTCACAGATGGAATGAAGTACCAGCGGCACGACTGTGCAATGATCACAGCCAACATGTATGTACAACTGAGACGCAAGGAGGTTGGTGACACTTATCATAGTGAAACTAAGTGATTAGTCTGTGAAGGTATGACAAACGTAAGTGAACTCAGTAAAGTGGTTCGTCTCTACAAGTCAGGCACCTAACTTATGAAACTGTATGAAAAATTAAGACAAAGTGATCTTTCACATGTTACGCTGTACTAATTACGTGTTCCGAAATCAAAACACGGTTCGTAAAACTTCAACTTGCCAGTGCTTCTCCACTAAATTCGCAGTCATATAAATGCTTGTACGATATTATAACTGCAGATGGCTTTGAATGGTAATTAAATAGGTTAAATTTAAGTGAATGGCTCATACCTCTCGCGGGTACAATGCACCTCGGTTCTGAAGCTGGGCGTTAGCTTGCTTCAAAGCTTCTAAAGCTCTGCAAGAACTTTAAAAAGTTTCTTTAGTTGTTCTTGAAACACAAACTTCGGCGCTACAACACTTGAATCAAAGCTGAAGCTTCTTTTATTGAATAACTCACAGAACGAATTCGTATAGGCACTTCGAGTACTCGAGAGAATACGCAAGTAATTGCTAGGCAACGGTCCTCGACGGTTTAGGTGACATAGCATTGCTGTTAGCATACCCTGTGATATCATCATTAAATAGCAACCCCACTAATAACAATCCCAGCAAATACAGAGAACATTATTTTATAGAAACGTCGATGTCAATAGATAAACAAGCACTGCAGTAAAGGTTTTAGTAATTTGAATATATGTCAGACGAAATAACCATGCCTTGCTACTGAAAGATATACAGCAGTGTCTAAAGGATGAAAACTACCGAATAACTAATAAATTGGCAAAGAATTTACCAATTAAACATACTCCAAGCTCTTAATTCCATTTCTTTAACCAATAAGAGAGTTATACTCCTTTGTTGCGGTGAAAGGTCAGCTCTGTATGACACAAAACAGTTGGCATCAGTTTCCAAAATGTTTTCGTTTTCACAGACGGAAGAAAACTCCAGCAGCGTGACCCTGTTATGACTATAGACACTATGTATGTGTAATCAACAAGCGAGAAAGACGTCTGACATCGTCGTAGTTGTGAATCTCAGCAACTGAAACGAATAGAGCATGCTACAATTCTATCCGTCTGCTCTGACCCACGACTCATATTTGGAGTGAAGTGGATAGTTTACACGAGATACTACGATAACCACACATAACATTTAATGAGAGCCAAATGACATTCTTCAAGACGGCGACAGCAATATAGACCAATATAATCAAAACCAAACATCAAACATTTTGTGTAGGTGGTGCTGTACAGCTTTAATCAACGTTAAGAACTGCCATATGCAGCACACAGCTGTAACGGCATATTTTATTACAGACGATCGATTTCGGTCTAGAAACAGAAAATCATCGGGTCCAAAAACCATCTCTCCTATGCGTTTGTTTAATTTGAACATCAGCTAGCAGATGTACAAAGTTCCATCATTGATATTATCTATGTATGCGGAATATTCAATGACGGAACAATGTACAACTGAAACTGATTCCATTTACTCAGACGGATAGCTGAGACGGTTTTTGGACACGTTGATGGTCTGGTTCTAGACTGAAATCGATCGTTTCTGTTAAAATATACGCACTTCTTAACAAACAAAAAACCATGGGAACTATTTGAATCACTATATGAAATGAAAATATCGTAACAATCGCAGGAATGTGAGAGTTGTGGATGGGGACATACTAAAAGGTTACTAAACCAAGGAACATTTAAGAACTTCTCTAGAATAAAACGAACGAGAATATATAGTAAACACAAAACTGGATTCGAATAATTCGCTTGACCAATACAGATGAAATGAATACAGTGGTACTAGACACATCGACAAAACAACATAACTGGAAAATAGCACACACACACACTCATCCGGAGTGACGAAAACGAAAACATAAAAAAAACAACCCCAATCGCAGCTTACGCTGTACCTATATAGCTTTAACAGACAGCGATAACAGATACCCTACAAATGTCTCTAACATAAACAGAAAAAAATCCAAAAATGGCAGAAATGGAATCGAATTCTTCACTTGACCTGTAGCACAATGGAAGACAGTGATATCACACACAGCTCCACAAAACGACATAATCGAAAAATATCGCATAGGAACTTTTCCGTGATAAACCTAAAAATATAAATAAAATAGCACACAAAAGGTATCGTAGTATATAAAAACAAGAAACCCCCCCCCCCCCCCAAACACACACACACACACGAACCTCATTATGCAAGATTGACGTACATGAATCTCGCCAGAACAAAGCGAACAAAAGAAAAGACATACACATGGACAGTTGTTATCACATTTCGTGTGAACTCTATTCCTAAAAAGAGGACAGAGATACAAAACAACACCCACATAACATCAACTTCATCGAAAAATTATACACACAAATTCCTTTAGAATAAACCGAAAGAAAATAAGTACAAAAAATTGGAATCACACTACAAAAGGAAATAATCAGCTCAAAAATCGAAAACAAATAATCCACCAATAAATGCTAAAACCTCGATCCGATTCAGCTAAGCAAATACTACGAACCACAAAAAAAAAAAAAAAACAATTATGCAGCGCGAGAGTGAGCGACTGGTAAAAACAAATTGAGCCTCTTAGGAACAGTGAATTTTATAAGGGCAGCGTCTCAAAGTCACATTCGAAAAACGGCCAAATATTTGTAAATAAAAAAATTATCAATGACATTACCACCAGCAATGCATTTTCGTTAGGGCTAACCTCATTTTCGACGAATTTCCCACTTAAAAAGACAGCTAAATAACTATAAGAATCAAATAATAATGATAATCAATAATCGTTTCACTCACAAAATTTATCTTATGCTCTGAAGGTCCTACCCCCTCTTAACCTGGGAAATCGTGCAATATGCAGAAAGAAACAGACAAATATTTGTCAGAAAACAGAATACTGGTTTCTCCACGGCAGTTTAATCTGTGGTCTCAGGTTCCACAGAAACCAAACCCTCGCATGTCACGACGTATTTGGAATAACAGCATAGTTTACAGACACACAGATTACACTGGTAAGTAACACAACCACAGGCTACCTTTTAATAACAGTCTGCTTGCATCCAATTCAACGTACAGTCATGACGTCAGATAGGATGTCATGGGTCAAAGCAAACGGGTGGAAAAGGCCAATGTGCTTGACACGTTTGCCATTGAGGAACTAAGAAATTAGTTTGAGAACACATAATGAAAGCGCATGAACTACGACATAGAGAATGTATAGAACTCTGCCTGAAGAAGCAAGCACTTAATATTTGAATCTCCATGAAAATTTTTAACAAAATGGTGTTAGTAACATCAGGTTCTGTAATCACATCACACTCTACCACATGCTTCGACATGCTAGTATCTCCCCACTAAGTACACAGACAATTAAAAGCTTCTACGATATTCTAACTACAGATGATTTCGAAAGGTAAATAAATAATTGACATATACGCGAATAGCTCATACCTCTTGCAGGTACAATGCTCCTCGGTTCTGAAGCTGGGTGTTCGCTTCGCTCAAAGCTTCTAAAACTCCCCAAGAACTTTAAAATGTTTCGATAGTTGTTCTCGAAACACAAAGTTCACTCTACAACACTTGAATCGAAGCTTAAGCTTCTTTCACTCAATAACTGAAACAGCGAATTCGGATAGGCACTTCTAGTACTCGAGAGAATACGGAAGTAATTGCTAGGCAACGGTTCTCGACCGTTTAGGTGACATAGCATTGTTGTTAGCATACCCTATACCCAACATAGGGGCCACAAGCACAAAATTTTATAGGAATGACGACAGAAATGGTTAAACGACCACTGAAATAAAATTTTTAATAAGTTAAATATATGTCGCCGTTTTTTCAGATTATAGCATCGCTTCGAAGCGACGTCGCACGCTCGTGTCCTCGATCCGGCATTCACGTAATATATTTAAATGTTTTCACACGCTCAAAAATTAATTCTCACAGCGCAGCGAACAGTCATCATTTTTCTATGTCCGTTTGTGTAATACCACAAACACATTTTCTGGTGTATTAACTTCCTATATCTTTCGCTGAATCTCTCCGTCATGAAAATGGAAGATTTGTCACCGAGACTGATCACATGAGCAATAGGTACTTTTATTCCGCATACACTGACGGGAAAAAGCTGAAACAACCCAGTAGCGCCACTATGAGAATGCAAATCATGTTTGTTTTAAATACACACTGAAAATTTCGTGAGCGACAGTTACCTTTGAGATTGAACAACGTTAGTTGATGTTAGTCAAGAGACATTTATCAGCTCTACAACCAGTAAGAATGAGACAGTGTAGTACGGGTACGGAAAGCTGGACGTTCCTTCTGCGATATTACGGTCTGGGGTGCGATTTCGTATGATAGCACGAACACTCTTGTGGTCATCCCATGACCATTGACTGCAATACTGTACGCCAGTCATGAACAGCATTCCGGCCTGTCTTATCCAAAACGATAACGCTCTGCTGCATACCACTGTTGTAACCCAAAGTGCTCTACAAAATGTCGACATGTTACTTTGGCCGGCTCGATCACCAGATCTGTCTCCAGTCGAGCAGTATGGGAATCATCGGGCGACAATTCCAGCCTCATTCCACAATCAGGATTAACCATCTGTGTATTGGCCGACCAATAGCGACCAATACCAATAGCAGTAGCAATCGCCAGAAACTGAGAGATGTAACAAATGCACTTTTAGGAAAGATTAGTCATTTCAAATGGTGGGTCGCGTTGTGACAGTTTTCCGCACTTTGTAGTAACTCATTTGACCACTGTCACAGCAGTTATAAATGCTTAACAGGGATATGTGAACTAGTGAGGGCATCACGCAAATATCTACTTCGACTGCTGCGGCAAATGTTATGCAACTGTTAAATGTAGGCAATATGTACATAGATGTGTAGAGCTCTCCAACTGCAATGAGACGCCTGACAAATATAACGAAGTAATCCTCAAAAGCCAACGAAAAGAAAAGGAATGTGTTTTCATCTGAAACACTGTGCGGAAATTACTAACTCCAAAGCAAATTCAGTTAAGTAAGGAAAGGTGGAAATAACTTAATGTAAGGCCCCTTTCTAAAGAACATCTAAAATGTGAATAGTCGATCATAGTCGCATTCACCCAACCTCAGCAGAATTACTGCTTCACCACGTAACGACGAATTTTCAACCTTTCAGTCTAAGAAATTATTAAAAATAGTAGTTCCCTACACAGTTGATACAAATCGTAACTATAACTGGATAAAAACAGAAAAGCCTACGTGCCTACCACAGTCGTATATAGCAAAATGTTACGGCTTTTCAAGCCCAAATTCTCTTGCTCCCTCACCATTGCGACCCTAAGCTTATCGTCCTATCTCCAGCTTATCCTTCCAAAGCAGACGTTCTACTATCAATTGCCTGCAGTGAAGTGCTTCAATATCATCATAAAATACCTTCAATATTTCATTTTGAAAAACTCACAAGAGTTTTTACCTTTATTAATGTGCGACGGTCTGTTTCAATAACTAATAAAAGTGTAAATATTATGATTTCCAATTTGCTCGGCGGTACAGTGGATAAGTGTCAGATTACAAATCACGACTGTCCAAGTACGAATTCGGGATTAGTCCAAAGATTTTTTTTCACGTAACTGTTCTTTCACGTTCGACAACGATTTGTCGAAATACGACTCGGATTCCCTGTTAAACTGCAGGGCCGCTCGCAACAGACTGGATAAATGAGTTGAGAAGTTGCAGAAAGCAACGGGACCATGGCTAGAAAATTGCTGGGGAGTTCGAATCACTATTCAGGTTGATCACAGCTTTATCGTTATATGTGTACCTGACATAGATTTCCTTAGTATCCTTGGGTAACATTATTAAATACTTTTGAGTGATAAACGAAATATATACTCCCAACAACCAACCCTTGCCCCTCAGAGCAAATGAGTAAAATTACACTAAATAACTATATTTATTTTCTGAAAATACAGATAAAATTATATAACTGGGTTTTGCATTAGATAATACCCCAAAAATATATGAAAACTTAAGTGCATGTCCTGAGGCTTATACAGCACTCACCCACTTTTCCACTTGTTAAATTGTTAATAATATAACAGACAGATTATCGTGAACAAATAATAAAAATAAATTCATTATTGGCGTAAAATAGACAATTATTTTCACCAATACATTTATAATGAGGAGGAAAGATAAAGAGGAAAGTGACAAGTGAAAGATGTCAGTAAAACTACGAATATTAATTTGATGAAGATGGTCGTGTTTCACTCTGTTCTGTTACATTTTAACTGGTATCATTTTTATGATTTTACATGTTAAAGCCAGATAACATATTTCGTATTAAGTCTTTTCCAAATAGAAATAAATTTCATTTAATCAAGAAAGTAAATAAAAAATACTGTTGTGCTTCTACAGTTACCGCACTACACATGCATATATTACTGAGAGGGGACTTTTTATCCATAAAGGACAGAGCAGTCACTGTAAGACTCAAAGTTTATTATCATGAAGCATCAACATATGTTTCACTGAGATAAGCAAGAGAACATTTAATGAAAGAACGAAGGATTGTTTTCTTGAAATCTGTCATTGAGTCAGGTGAGTGGGCACAATGAATGTATAATCACGAGAAAAGCCGTGGATACTGCAAGAATGGGATGTGATTAAAAGCAAGAAATCGGAAAAATAAGAATGAAGATTAGATTAGATTACATTAGATTTACTTTCGTTCCAATTGATCTGTAGTAAGGAGGTCCTCCAGGATGTATAACATGTCAGAAAAACAACAATACATGACAAATGTTTACAAGTAAAACAAATAAGCTAATGTTCCATTCCACAGGTCCCAAGTGGAATGATCGTCATTTTTAATGAAAACAATATAAAGAGTCATTTTACAAATACTAATGCACTGAATTTAAAATAGAAAAGTTTTTTTATATATTTATAATGTAATAAAAGTGTAATACAACTACTATAATACTTATTTATTTACAATGAACGCATTACTGAACTGTACTTATATATATATATATACACAAATCAGTTGGTTCTACTGAGAAATTCATCAGTGGAGTAGAAGGAGTTGGCCACCAATAAATCCTTTAGGCTTCTCTTAAACTGAATTTCATTGGTTGTTAAGCTTTTTATGCCTGCTGGAAAGTTATTGAAAATGTGTGTTCCAGAATAATGCACACCTTTTTGTACAAGACTAAGTGGCTTTAAATCCTTGTGAAGATTATTCTTATTTCTAGTAATGATGCCATGAATTGAGAAGATTGGTTTGAAAAAGTGATATATTTTTAATGACAAATTTCATTAAGGAATAAATATATTGGGAAGCAGTAGTTAGTACCCCTAGTTCCCTAAACAGGCTTCTGCAGGATGTTCTTGAGTTCACACCACATATAAATCTTACTGCACGTTTTTGTGCCTGGAAAACTTTTGCTTGGCTTGATGAATTACCCCAAAAAATAATCCCATATGACATTATGGAATGAAAGTAAGCATAGTATGTCAGCTTTTTCATTTTTATGTCCCCTATGTCTGACACAATTCGCATTGCAAATAGAGATTTGTTAAGTCCTACAGCAGTTCTGTGGTGTGCTCCTCCCAGTTGAATTTATTATCAAGCTGTAATCCCAAGAATTTAACACTGTCCACTTCTTCTATCTGCTTGTCATCGTGAGTTAGGCATATACTCGTGGGACACCCCTTGCAAGTTCTGAATTGGATGTAGTGTGTTTTTTCAAAGTTCAGTGACAAAGAATTGGCTAGGAGCCTGTGATTAATGTCCACAAATATTTTATTAGCTGATCTTTCTAAGACTACTTTTGATTTGCTATTTATCACAAGGTTTATATGATCGGCAAACAAAACGAACTTGGCATCTGGTAATGTTACTGATGAAAGGTCATTGACATACACAAGAAAAAGTAAGGGCCCCAAAATGGAACCTTGTGGGATCCCACATATAATTAGTTCCCAGTTGGATGATGTCTGATAGCTTGATACATGTCTCTTTGCTAATACCAGCCTTTGTTTCCTGCCAGAGATATAAGATTTGAACCATTTTGCAGCATTTCCTGTTGCACTATAATATTCTAATTTATTTAAAAGGATATTGTGATTTACACAGTCAAATGCCTTGGACAGATCACAAAATATACCAGTTGCCTGCAATTTTTTGTCTAATGAATTAAGCACATTTTCACAGTAAGTGTAGATAGCCTTATCAATATCAGAACCCTTTAGAAATCCAATCTGTGACTTTGACAGTATGTTATTTGAGATACAATTTTGAGAATGCTGGCAACAGTGAAACTGGACGGAAATTTGATGTTAATTTCTTTATCTCCCTTCTTAAACAGTGGCTTAACTTGAGCATATGTCAACCATTCAGGAAATACTCCACTGATAAATGACTGGTTACACAGATAGCTTAATATTTTACTTAGTTCAGAATCACATTCTTTAATCAACTCTGTTTTTGATTTTAAAGATTTTATGATGGACATTATTTCTGCTGGAGTAGTGAGGGTCAAATTCATATACTGAAGTTACTTGAAATGTCTGGTCTGAGGTATTCCATAGCAGCATCTACCGAACCTGACAACCCCATATTTTTTTCAGTAACAGTTATAAAATGTTTCTTAAAAATTTCTGCAACACTACACACATCTGTCACTAATATATCATATCTGCTGTCTGTTGAATATTCTTAACCAATAGTTGTTTATGCTGATTTAATAAGCAAGAACATCAGCAGAATCATTAAAGTGCGTGACACAAGCAACTTTATGGCTGAGAATGTTAAAATTGTGCAGTTAGGCCCTCATGGAAGTTAACTATAATCAGCTTGGTGATTCTATTGAAAGCTCATTCTTACCACTCTCATACAGCATGAATTCAGTAGGCAGCAGTGGTAACAGTTGAGTCTGGCTTGACCTCTGCAGTCGGAACTACAATGGAAACATCCATATGGGTGCAAGTGTTATCTGGCAGAAAGTACTTTCCTCTCAGTCGCCTGTCCACAAGTATTTATTCTTCATTCTGATAGCAATAAGTGCGATCTATTTTAAACAAGTATTTATTCATCATTCCGCTAGCAATAAGTGTGATCTATTTTAACCCCATGTAACGTGCCTGTTTGTACAAGTGTAGGAAAATCGCTGCCAATTTGCAGCGGACGCTGCGAGTTCTGTTCAGTAATGGTTTTGTACTTAAGTTAAACAAACTCGTACTCCTGCGGATTTTATTATCATTAATCAATAATTCCTAGGTGTGGGGAGGAAGACAGAAAACTTCTTCCAGTCCATGACAGGATTCTGAAGCTGACGAATTGATAGACTTACACGTAGGTACACACAACAAAGAACGTGCTCTCCAGTCAGAAAACTGGTTATAATTTTTTTAAACCAACATTCCTGCTTAGCACGTCTGCTGAGACAAACGGTTGTACTAATGGTCTACCTTATCTGAAAGCTGGAGCTGGCTTAGGTTTCAATCTTTCCTGAAAAGAATCCTCCCAGTGCCTCTACCAAGACTGACTTTTACGCAGATAGCCCCCCCCCCCCCCCCCCCCCGCCCTCAGTCGCCCGTCGAGGGGAGTTGGGACCGCCGGCCGGAGTGGCCAAGTGGTTATAGGCGCTACAGTCTGGAACCGCGCGACCGCTATGGCCGCAGGTTCGAATCCTGCCTCGGCATGGATGTGTGTGCTGTCCTTAGGTTAATTAAGTTTAAGTAGTTCTAGGTTCTAGGGGACTGATGGCCTTAGATGTTAACTCCTATAGTGCTCAGAGCCATTTCTGAGTTGGGACCAAGCGAATTCTGCATTCTGTACCTGCTTTCAAGGGTAGTTTTTAGCACTGAACAAATTTATTACTCTCCCTGATCCTTCAAATAATCTCCCTACAAAATGCTCGCCATTACTGCAGAAAATGATGCCTTGACTGCTATGAAAGGAATGTAAGAGAAGAGTTAAATTAGCTGTGCAGTCACTGGCAATACTAAATATCATCTGCAGTTATTAGGCAGAATTAAGGGATCGACTACATTGACCATAAGGATATGCATATGACATTAAACGCTTCGTAAGAGTTTAGGGATAAACTGCTGTGTAACATCACCTTCTCATTGTGAATAAAATGGGTGCTGTTGAAATTATGCTGATGATTTTGATGTTCGGTTTGGGGGGCGCTCAGCTGTGCGGTCATCAGCTCCCTTACAAAGTCCCAATTTTTACACAGTCCAATTTCTACACAGTCCAAGCAAGCTGCTGTCACGAATGATGATGGTGACGTTGGAATGATGAGGACAACACAAACACCCAGTCCTTAGGCAGAGAAAATCCCCAGTCTGGCCGGGAATCGATTCTGGGACCCGTGATCCAGAGGCAGCAATGCTTACCACCGCACCACGAGCAGCGGACAAATTGTGCTGAGCTTCACCTGCAGCACAAGTTCGTCAAGGACAATTTAACTGGGATGTGGGTATCATTTTGGCTTTTCGTTTGACGTACTCATCGTCTGATGAATATCATACCTTGGATTATAAGGGTGAAGTTCAATCCAAAGTAAACTACAAGAAAATACACAAGTGCACTTGTCCACAAGCCTCCTCACATTCGTTTTTATGTACTGGTGTACAGGTAAATTTATTTCGGGATACATATAATAAGAAGAAGAACACCAGATGCACAATATTACACAGAATCTGAACATTCTGAGAATACTCATGAATGAAGGCAGTGCGTTGATGGCCTCACATACATGGGTGGCTTGCTGTCACAATCCACAGATACTCAAATCCATCTACAATTAATTACTCCATTTACCGTCATCATATAGCAATAGCAAATCAATCACGCAGTTATAACCACAGCCATAGGTTGAACGACCTCCGAAGCATAACCTCGTGGTCTGACAGATGGTTGACACGAGGCTGTCGTAAATAGATCGAGCAAGCCATAAGCATCTGCGGTGCAATGGGGTCTCAAGTCGAGTGGAGTGAGCTGCCACTTGTGGCAGTGAACCAGTCACTAAGGGGTGAGCTGCTACCTCAAGCAGCAGCAGGTGTGAGCCGACAGATACGTGGCTCTCTCCAGGCAGCTGAGATGAGAACGGCGGTGTTTACTGGACAAAAGTCGCTCTGCGGGGTTCAGCCTCCATGGTATGTCAGTCTGTCAAGGTCGCATCACTTTACTGGTCTCGAGTGTGCGTGCACAGACAAACTAACCCACACACAGAACCACACAGACACAGTTCTCTGTTCAGAAAATCTGCCTCATGTTTGCGTGCAGGTAGTGTGCCTCATATTACTTGTAAAACCCTGAAGCAGCAGTACTTGAGAACATTTGACAAATAAAAGTTATGTAAAACCATAACATACAATTATCTTGTTTAATGCGACTACCAAATACAGCCCTTCTGCCTCATACTCAAAAATTAAGTGTCCATTACTCTACAAACGTGACTGGAATTAAGGGCCTTTAGCCTTCTGGACCTCATAAAAATTAAAGAAAACATTTAACGATCAAAATATAATACTGGCTTTATATTAATTAAACTATTATAACTCTTACCAATGAGGTTCACTGGAAGAAAGATGAAAAATTAGGGGAGCTTTCTGAGGTATCCACGGATGCTCAACGGAATTTCGTGCACATATTTTGTGCATTCAAGATATATAAATTACTGGCGCCATACAGCTATGTAGTGAGGTGGTAATTTGCGTTTACATACTACCTGTTTATCATGATGGGTCTTCCTCTTTCTATCTCTCCCTCTCCTTCTCTCTCTCTCTCTCTCTCTCTGTCTCTCTCTCTCTCTCTCTCTCTCTCTCTCTTCTTCGATACTTTCTTTCGTTTATTGCCTTTGAGTAAAAGTATTCTTTTGAATCGGCATCTCGTACCAGTTTTCTGAAACACACAAGGGTACATGAGCAGAACGTAGATACTATAAAATTGCATAAGGCTTTATCATGATATTCATTACAACTGCAAAATATTTCCTAATTGTAATTATTGTACCTGTATTTGCGACCTCAAGTTACCTCCATTTTTACATTATAGTGTTCCTCGCCCAACCATTGCATCCAAGGGTGGTACTCGTATTGCTGTAAAACTCTTTTACCATCACAAAGGTGGGCTCCCACCAGATGACAGTTGCATCCCCTGTGAACAGCAGATACAAAATAGTGAAACAAGTTTTGCGTCTTCCGTTTCTTGATCTCACGTACCTTTACCTGAGGTGGCAAGTTATTACACAGCAGCTTGGTGCCTCATACTACCGGCGTATTTTACACTAACAATCCACATTGGTTCAGCACTCAGTGCATCTCACTACTGGCATCGAATATTAACTACAACACGCAAATCGTCCTTGCAAGGCAAACTCGTCCTACGTCTCAACCATTACACTCATTGTCTTTCAATACTGCCTCAAAAGTTGAAAATCACGCGCAAGTACTCCACATACACTGGTCTCCTTCTTCTTCCTTCTGCACCAGCCCAGAGTTACGAAAGTGGTTAACATCCATTAAACGAATCTCTTGAGGTGTTAGATGCGTAGTCGACCGTTCGATCTGCGGCTCCTGAGGATCGCACTCTCATAACGTTATTATGAAAAATTTTCCTCACTCTGCATGCACTACAGTGTACGTAAAGAATTTTTATCTTACAAATTAGCATCAGGTCCGACATTTTAATGTATTATGCTTTAGTATCGGCTATTTGCAACACATTTATCAGAGTGTATCCATATATACAACTGAATGTACAGTCGTGCTCAAAACTATCCGAACGACCTGAATTGCATTTCGCCTCATTCGCATGCAACTCGCATAACGCAGCTTTCTAACAGATCCTCTAATCGCTCCTCGGTACAGTCATTTGACTATTGAAAATGGTTCCAACAAGTCACCACTAGGAAACACTGCTCTGTATCGCAATAACCCAAGATGTAAAGTAATACCATGATACTACAAATATCAGGGAACACCTTATCACATATAATACTGTCCTTAAGGCTTGTAAGCTCTCATTTATTACAATAAATGACATACCTGAAATGTTACCACTCTCATCATACTTCAGATAGGTAATGCACCTAGTAAGTTAGTCATATCCATGATCTCCTCTTCAAAGTGACATACTGTACCTATTATTTAACACAAAATAACATTAAAAATTTAAGTTATTGACGAGCAGCTAGTTCAGAATGTGTATGAACTTCAAATGACACGACGAACCGTCTCGCTCTGCATATTGATTCATCCCAGGTCAAGCAGATTAAGCAAAGATTTCGTAACTAACGGAAAATAGCATTCATTTCTGAGTAGGCATACAGAGAGTGATATGCCTCGATTTTAGACAGTATCAGTTAGCAAATATCAACTTTAAATTACATAACGTAAACATTTTCAACTGGCTCGAATTCCTACCGAGGATCTATTAATCCTGTTAACGAACTACGAGAGATGTTAAACGTTGCTTCTTCACAAGTAACTTACTTGAAATGCCGTGAGGTAAAGCTTTGTGTTGGACAAGGGATTCGAACCCAGAACCTAATCGGATTGTTATCGAAGCACAATCAACTGTGACATATTGGATTTTCTCGGCAGTATCTAGATGTTTTAACTGAAATGACGAGACGAAACATTAGTTTTTTCCTTCCGAGGACTAAAACCCGGCACCTATCGCTTTCATATTCTCGAGAAAACGATCGTTAAATATTGGTTTCTTACATCACCAGCGACATGTGAGCATGTTTGAACTAGAAATAATATGACGAAGAGTTCAGTGCTGACTGGGAATCGAACCCCACTCATATCGTTGTTGACTACACACAAAGATACATCAGCTACCGAATTTTTCTCCACCAGCAGCTCGGAATAACATCCTTGAACTTACAGTGATCTCGCAAATAGTTCTGTGTCTCACTGGGAGTACAAAACGTCAGATATCGTTAGTGTTGACAGCGAATGAAAATACGTTAAAAATCAAAATAATTATCCACCAGGAGATAGGTATTCTCACGCTAGAGCTTGATAATACATAATGAAAACTTTAGTGCTGGGCCGGGATTCGAACCCATTCACGTGCAATATGTGGAGATGTTGAGGAATCTGTAGTTTTGAACAAACAACAAATTGTAGTGGAGCTGTATTGTCACGAAGGTATCAAATCCCGCGTTAAGGGCGGTCTGAGTTACATTCCCAGTCCAGAACCAATTTTATCGACATACAGAAGCCCAAATAAAAGATGGAATAAGTGTCATGTGACCCTACATAGCGACTGTTTCGTCACTAGAAATAAATAACTAGTATAAGAAAGGTTACTGGTGATAGAGCTTCTACATATCTCCACTCCTGACTTTATATTTGTTCAACCTAATGTCTACTTGGTAGAGAAGGAATATCATGTTAATGTGAATTTCACACCAGAATGCCATTATACCTTCTTCACTTGGCGTAGCCAGAAGAGAATAGATTCTCTCTCCCCATCAAAAGCCATCAGCAGAAGACGGAATCGTACTCACACCATAAGTATATGAACCTATCATCAATCCAACAGACCACCAAATCCTCTTATCTGCGACTCATTTTTTCTATCGTAACGACGTTGCGCCACACTGGATGAGAATTCTGACACACATGCTCCCTGTGGTGGTTTGCAGCATATTCAGTACATTCATTTACTTGGTTGACCGAATCGCCGTGAACTAGCTGCCTCGGCTGCCCAGTGCATACATTCGACTCTGCTTTTGTTATCACCGATATAAAATCACTTAACTGCCACCTACACAGAACTGTAAACAGTTTAGGAATGCAGAAATTTAAATAGGAAGTGTTCCTTTCCACTTGAGCTACTCTACTGCGCTATTTGTTTGTTGAAAACATCGTGCAAAGCAAAAGAAAAGCTGTAACTGTCTGTCCCTCAGAAGTCTAGATCCAGCCGTATGCATTATCTCACAGCACTGTTAAATGCGGAAGTTCTGGAGAACTTGTTGTTGACTTCTGGAGCTGCTGTAGCTATGTGTGAGCTAGTCGCATGTGGAAAAAGGGCTAACTTTTGCGACATTTTGTTCATTTCAGGTTTAATAGACGACCAGGCAGCAGACGCATCTCGAAACTTTTGTAATATGTATGGGGAGCGCTCATCGTGCCAAAATACGCCAGAAAAGTATTTTATACATTAGCTGTCATGTGGTAGTGGCATTTTATTCTCCTTCAAACCATGTTTGACAGCTTTAACTCAGAACCAAATTTCTATATGCATGTAATCAATAAACTGCGTGTCCATTGTCAGACTGTTACAGATAACATCAGAGAATTCGCATATATCGTTGATGATTAATTTCTCTCTCATATTTACTATTGTTTTAACAACCATAAAAGAAACATTTCGAACATTTTGCACTGCATGATAAGAAATGAAATAAAACTACCCACGATAACCTTAAGACGAAAGTCTGTTTAATGAAACTGAGTATCTGTACACAAGCGTGCCTGTATCGGAATGAATTAGTAAACTACTACTCACTTAGATTTCGATTGGGTCTGTGTTTAATTGGTATACTGTGTCATACTCAAGAGGTATGGAAATGGGGCATTTCTTAAATAAAGTTATGTATTCCTAGAAACCCAAAGTTTACATGTCAGTAGCGGAAAGAGGCGTTACCTGTTGTGCATCATTGTAAGATTTTCACCATTGCACTATGAGCCGAAAGTATTTTCTTGCAATTTCCTTATCGATGTTTGATCAGACTGATGGTAGCTCTTTCACAGAAGGGATAAAGACGTTGCAGTCAGCGAGACTGGAACCGCAAATCAGAACAGACTCTTTTTACAGGTTACCATTCTCAGAATAAACTCTTTTTACAGGTCAGCGCGTTACCACGGAGATACCGAAGAGGTATGCGACTTCGCTTCCTCTCACGAGGCCAATAGTGGCTAGAACTCGTAAACCGCTATTTAAAAGTTGATATTGGTTGCTATTTCCACGTCTAACGACTTACTTGGGCTGTCACCCGTAAATTTGCATTCTTTTTTTACACCTCAAGTGATAATAACTCAGATTATTCAATGGAAATGACAGTAATAATCAAGTGAACTTTGTGCCTTAATTCTGTGCACACCAGGAAGTATCTCGTCGATCACAGAGTTGCCAAACATACTTTGCCTTGTTGCCAAATCTCATTTACACTGCCAGCAGGAAGAAGACGAACCGATGTGTTCCTACAGCGAGCTGGGAAGTGACCATAGTTGGCGTCTCAAAGACGTGGCTGCCACGGCCTGGAATACGTAATACGTCTCATTTGTATTTCTGTAACTGGATTTAGGGACTAGAGCGTAGTTACTAACAATACTCAGAAATGACTGCAAACTAAGCATCATAAATCAGTAATTCTCATAGCTGCTTTTATATTTCTTTCGTAAGTGTACTCAAAACTATGAAACTCATTCACGGACGTTTTTGTGCCTGCCCGATAGTCGAGCACAACAAACAAATTAAAAAAAAAAATAATGTGTGTGTGTGCGTGTGTGTGTGTGTGTGTGTCTGTGTGTGTGTGCATGTGAGTGTGTGTGAGTGAGAAGAGAGAGAGAGAGAGAGATAGAGAGAGAGAGAGCGAGAGAGAGGGAGGGGAGGGAGATAAATATAAAAAACAATGAGAGAGAGAGAGTAAAAAATTGTTGTAAAGAAATTGAATCATGGTATGTAAATAAATCTTTCATTAAAATGACACGTTCCACATCATTACGAAATGTCGTATTCATGATCTATGGAACAAGTATTAATCTAATCCAATCTAATCATATTGCTGACTAGCCATCAAGAGTCATGAGTTACCGAAGTTTTCGCTTACATGAGTAACCAGATCTAAACTTGAAAATAAAAGACGACAGTTTTTGTAATAAACCAGGACTCCTATCAAGACCCTATCGTCCCTGTTAACAAACCACGAAGTATGTCTGATATACCTCCATTCAGAAGTAACAAAGTGTGCATGCATTTAAAGATGAAGCACATGATGTGAAGTTCTGTGACACAGATACGAACCCAACACGTAATCGGATTGTAAACTAAGTAAAATCAAATGTTACTTATTGGTTTTCCTAACCAGCTGCTAGGAGTTTGAATCTAAAATAAGGATACAAATTTTTGTGCCTGAGCGACAATCGAACTGCACACCTACCGTCCTTCTTTATCATCCACGAATATAGCTTAAGTATCAATTGCTTACTCACCAACAGTAAGATGTGTGTGTGTGTTTGACCAGAAATATCGACACCTATTGCAGTTGTTGGCAACACATGAGCAGACATTGAAAATGCACATTAGTTTTCACGAACAGGCCGGTGTGCACGTGATAGGGCTTGAAATGGAAATTATGAATATTTTTGTACTGGATCAGGATTCGGACTCACATACTTACCTTTGGAGGAGACCTAGAGAAGATTGCAGTCTCGGGAAAAGGAACGAAATGATTGAACTATACTGTTCCGAGAGATTCAGATAATCGAAAGAAGAAATACGAATTGGAATCGCAGTCCAGGACCAAATTTTTCGCCGTCGGTGTGGCCGAATGGTTCTAGGCGCTTCCGTCCGAAAGCGCGTGACCGTTACGGTCGCAGGTTCGAAACCTGCCTCGGGCATGGATGTGTGTGATGTGCTTAGGTTAGTTAGGTTTAAGTAGTTCGAAGTTCTAGGGGACTGATGACCTCAGATTTTTCAACGTCTCTGATTCAATCAAGCACAGGTAAAATAAGAGCACTGTTCCTTTAAATGGCTATCGGTTCATCAAATAAACTAAAATTTTCTAATGTAAGTAAGTTTACTGGCAATAGCATTTCTGTTTACCATGACTTCCATCTATGTCATTTCCCAACGTAAACCGGCTCTGCCCAGTTGGTAATGCAGGAACGTGATGTTTAATGGGGATTCTGGATTATAACGTCTTTCTCTTGAGGTTACCAGAGGTAAAGTAAATCTGTCTGTACCTCTTAAAAGTAAATGCCTGAACTCATGCATTGCACCTGTGATAGTTCGTTCCACCAGACCATTGTGGCCACATTTCCCAGCCCCAGGAGTGTGCTGCAAGGATGATGTGCTTAGCTTATAAAATTAGTCACGGTGGAAAAAATGCTAGTCTACTAAATGGTTAAGTAGAAGCAAACTTCTGACGCGCAGATTATGCTGTTCTAATGTCAGTAGGATGTAAAGACTCTTCTAGGCATCAAAGCCTCGATGTGAAGCCATTTTGAAATTTTCACTATTTCAGCAAATTTCTTAGTTCGAGAAAACCCACTGAAGTGCGAAGTTCCCGGATAATACGATTATTACTGTCATTATTACTAGCATTTTCTTCATACCACTGCTGGAACACATGTGCTTGAAGATCATTTAATGCATTTTGGTCATTATAGATGTAGTTGCCCAAGAACAGGTTCATTCCCTGTCTACGGAATTCTTTTCTTGTTAATATCAAACATCAGAAATTACTCGTAGATTACATTAAAACTAAAGTAATTGATGAAGACGTTACTTGGTTACAAAAACGCACTGCCTTTCTCCATTTATTTGCGCCTAGAAATGGCTGTCGAATACTGCCAAACCAAAAGCCAAGGGATCTTACTGGCTTCCTATATACGTCGCTGTCAGTTCTTCCATATGATTTGGTCGACGTGCCCTTTTTCAAGTTGTGTGTGACAGACAATGTTTTAGAAAATCAGTTGTTTTCTTTTACAATAAACAGAAAGATTTTCATTCTATGTTATCCAAGTTCAAAATTGTCGCAATATTAGTTCAAATTTAATATTCGCTTCTATGATGTAGGAAAGTATTTGCCAGTTGCAAAACCCGCATCTGACTCATTGACCTCACACTTAGTAGATGACCATAAATCCTTGCTCAGAGTGACACCAGTTTTAGTAGCGTAATGTAGCGAAGACTGTTTGCCAGTGCCCTTTCTCACCAGAAAATACGCAATTCACTCATTGGACTCCATAAGTACACTGTAACAGTAGTTTCTGTGTGTGTGCAATGAATAATGATTGTAGAATTTAGTGGTGCTCTCTCTTCCACTTCTGTATACAATATGCCTGAACCAAACGGACCCTTTATCATTACAGGCCCGAGGCAGTGCAACGTTATTGATCCGATTGATTGATTTTAACAGGGGAGCTAAAACGGCGTAAGTCCAACCCGCCACTGCCCTCACCGAAACTAGGTTTATTGTGCGGTATCGCTCCCTGTACATCTAGTAAAGCCAACCAGTGCCCTTAAAAAGTGCACAATTTCTTCCGGTCTAGTTGCCCCGAAGATTCAGTATGTTTTACTCTTCAATGCCATGCATTCGAAGATTAGATCTGATGCAGTTTCTTCACTCTCATCACAGATTCTACATTTGTGTGTAGGTGTTTTTTGAAATTCCGATGGCCAGTCATCAGTCCAGTCATGAGTTTGATCTCTATTTCCTATTCAATCCCAAGATTACAGAGCTTCTTTTAAAACATGGCTTGGGCATCATTACTTCACCATGTTTTTGTTTATGGACCTTGGTCAAATATCCTAAATGCTGTTTCCCACGTCACTTTCGTAGTTCTACTTTGATCATAGCCTTAGCGATTATCAGGACAGGTTCCAGTACAATAAATGGAGTTTTTGCCCCCATCCTAGCCAATCTATCGGCTTGTTCATCGCCACAGATCCCTGAGTGGCCAGGAACCCACACTATGTTCACCCTATTGCTTCCCCCTAGCTCCACCAGAGCCCTGTGGCAATCTGCAACAATCTTAGATCTTGTTGCAGGAGCTGCCAATGATTTCAGGGCTGCCTGGCTGTCTGAATAGATGTAGACGCTACAGTGATTGTAGCACCTATTCATATTCTCCTCCACACATTCCCTGATTGCAGTAATTTCTTCTCGGAATATAGAGGCCAGTTTCCCTAGAGAGATGATGCTCTCCAGTCTTGGCTGAACTCCGTACAACCCTGCCCCAACGCATTGGTCTGTTTTCGACCCATAGGTGAACCAAATGATGTCCCGTGTGCGGTGTCGAACTGTTTTTCCCACTGCTTCCTACTTTCAATTATCATGTTGTAAGGCTTGTCGAAGCAGTTGGGAGTTATCATATAGTCAGCAGGCATTTCTTCAGCCATTCCTATATTTACCTCGCTCACTTTGTTAGTGTGTGATTCTGGATATTCGAAAGAAACCCAGCTTTTGCCAGTTTTTAGTCTGTGTGCCCCAGCTGCTGCCTCCATCTTGACCCAATGGTGAAGTGGAGGCATATCCAGCATTGCATCCATTCCAGCGGTTGGTGTGGTGCTGATTCCGCTCGTTATGGCTAAGCAGGCCAATCTCTGCACCTTAGCAAGCTCCTTAACAACATCCTGCTGTTATACCTTCTTTCACCACACTACGGCCCCATAGGAAAACCTAGGTCTAACCACTGTGGTGTATATCCAGTGCATACCCCTGGGGCTTGGGCCCCAGTTTTTGCCACAAGCGCTCCTAGTACTCACTAGAGTACTCTTTGCCTTGGAGCAGATGCTCTTAATGTGAGGGGTCCAAGTTAGCTTCTCATCCAAGGTTACCACTAGATATTTCACTATCCCCTTCAGAGGTAGGGTTTCATCGAAGAGCTTTAGATTCCAACTTGCGTGATGAATATGTCTCTTTGTAAATGGCACCACAACAGTCTTCTTAGGATTAACTCTTAGATCCTGTTTAATGCACCATTTTTGTACAATGTCCAACCCTCTTTGTGCCACACTCCTAACTGTGTCAGTGAATTTGCCAAGTATTACTATGACAAGGTCATATGTGTATCCTTGGCTGAAGCATTGTCTGGAATTTAGTTCCTCAATGAGTTTGTTCACCATTAGACTCCACAATAGAGGAGACAAAACTGCTCCTTGTGGGAAGCCTCTAGTGGTCTTAATTACCATCTTTTCATTCTTCATGGTACCCTCTACCTTCTTCCATTAAGCATGGCCCTGGTCCACCTACATATATTGATCCCCAGGTCATGCACCTATGCTTCCCTTACCATGAAATCGAACGTCGTATTACTGAAGGTCCCCTCGATATCCAGGAAGATGCCGAGGGCTATTTCTTGGAAGTTAAGTGCTTTTTCCAACTTCCCAAGGAGTTGGTGGAGAGCTGTCTCACATGATTTACCTGGTTGATATGTGTGTTGGTTCGGATGTAGAGGGACCCTACTTAGGCTCGTCTCCCCAACATATACATTAACCAGTTTTTCGAATGTTTTGAGAATGAAGGAGGACAGACTGATTGGTCTCATATCCTTGGCCTTGGTATGATCAATTCTCCCTGGCTTTGGAATGAAGACAACCTTCACTGCCGTCCAAGCATTGGGAATGATTCCTACTGCTAGGCTAACCCTGAATAGCCTGCACAGGACTCTTATAAGCTTTCCTCCTACCTGTTGCAGGAGATCTGGAAAAATTCCATCAGGGCCAGCTGACTTGAACCATTGGAATGTTCCCACCGCCCACTGGATTTTGTTGAAGTTCACATACTCCTTGGCCGATTCCCAGTCCTATCTTCGAGTCCCTGAGAACTGTTTTCTCTCTGGAGTCACATACTGGTCTGTGTTGTCCGGCAGAGCATATTAAGGAAAGTGAGTTTCTAGGAGCAATTCCAGTGTCTGATGTGCTGTCTTTGTATATTCCCCATTCTCCTTCCTCAACGTACCTCCTTGATTGGTTGGTAACCTAGTGAGAATCTTGTTAAGTCTGAGTTGTGCAGCCGTGTCCTACACTTCCTCACAGAATGCCTTCCAGGATGCCTCCTTTACTTGTCTTATTGCAAGATTGTAATTGTCAAGGGCCCCACGATATTAAGCCCTCTGTCCTTTGCGTCTCGCAATATTAAACAGTCTCCATACCTGTTTTCTTTGCATTTCCAGTTTGTTATTCCACCAAGGAACACACCTATTTGTGCACTTCCTGGTGATTGTGCAGCTGTCCTGGTATGAGATCACTATGGCAAAGGTAACAGCCTCTGCTACTTCTTCAAATTCTACTAGATTCCTTATCGAGGTTTTAATTTCCAATAAGCGTAAGTCATGGTCCCTCCTATATGTCTCCCAATCTGTTTTCCTGGGATTCCTATAGGTCAGGGTCCGTCTGATTCCCATTTCAACCCTGAATTTGATGTACATGTGGTCCGATTAGGATGGTTCCAACATCACATGCCATTGTGTGACATAGCTACCCATCATCATGGAACCAAAGGTTACATCAATTACTTCTGCTGTTCCTGAATGTGGGTTCATTGCCCCTATTCAGAACCTCTAAGTTGTTAGCTAAAAGAAATTCAAGAAGGTACTCAACTCTACTGTTGGTGTCCTCGCTGCCCCACACTAGATTGTGGGCATTGGCGTCACATCCCACTGGCTATCACCTTGCCGATGGCAAGTCTCTACCAGTATCCTCACCTCCAAGGGAAGAGGAGAGCTGTCTTCGAAGGGAGGTATGCTGAGGCCAAAATAATTTCCCTCGTGATTCCTTCCTCACATTGCAGCATTTTAATGTTCACTAAGTCCCTAGAGCAGAAATCCATCATTGGCAAGAAAGAAATGCCATTTCTTACATACATGCACGTTCTGGAGTTTCTCAGATTCCTAGCATAGATCAGCTTACCTCCAGTGCCACCGAGGCCTGATACACCCCCTTTGTATAAATACGGTTCTCGTATCAGGGCCACGTCCACTTCCTGTCTCCCCAGGCAGTGGCTCAGTGCAGCAGAGACCCCTTTACTGTGCTGCAGATTAATCTGCAGCTCCTCCAGGCTCCGACTTCCTTCCACCTTTGAGGTCTTTGAGAACCCTCACAGTGACCTGTGAGGACCCTAAAAACAGTTTCAGGTCCGCTCCCGCTTCGCCTTCTAGCACTTCTCACCAACCTCCACCACCAGGGTTCATCCTTCGGGAGAAAACGTCTGGTTAATCACTCTCCAGTCTTCTGTCGAGACCTTTGGGTCCTGGGCCCCTATTTTTCCGAATAGAGTCTTGGAAGAGACTTCCTTAAGGATCTTAGGTACCCATAATGATATCTTTGCGGTATTAAGAAGCTCCACTGCCGTCTTGACCAGCAGTTTCGCATCCTCCCATGGGGATGTCATGGGTACCTTGTCCTTGAGCCATTCTACTGTGTGCACCCCCTCACAGTCAAAAATGACTGCCTGATTCTGTAATCATTTAAGCAAAACAACGTGACCTTCCAGGGGGAGACATTTCGTCCTCCTTTTCCTTCTGTGAAATTTGTCAGTAAGCTTTCTGCCTTCCCACCAACGAAATGCGGCAGAGTACGGCCGGTAAACGATTCACAAACCTCGATTTAGTGCCGTTAAGACGATTTCTTTATACATTGTCGTAGCTAAACGAATTTAGTTTCTTCTTAAATCGTCTTATGCAGGAATGTTCACAGATATCTGAAATAGGAAAAGCTCTTTATCCAGGTACAAAGGTTGTAAAACAAACTTCCCACAGTTTGTGTCAGGTTGATCTTTTCGTTTGATAGCACTGCGTAAGTATTTTGTCTAAGAGGTATCACAAGTAGCGTTCCTGTAGCTGTGGGAATCATTTGTTGAAAACGAGTTTAACACCAATGGATACAGTACTGCTAAATATTCAAAATGATTATCAACCTACGTCTAAGTTCATCCACAAACTGAGTCGTATTTATAATATTGAAGCTAGACTGTGTATCCTTGTCTTCCTTGAGTGGGCAGTGGAAGGCGTTTACACACACGTATACGATACTATGAATACTTCGAACGCTACCATTAACGTTGCTCTCATGAACTAGTTTTGTTCTTTTAATTCTTCTGGTCTTCAGTGTGCAGTATGTGTTGTAAATACAGTCTTAGACAAAAAAATTGACCGCCTAGTCGTTTATGTAAGGTGGACAATACAGTCGTGCTCCCCTCAGAATTCTATGTCCAGCAGTATGCTCGATCTGGCAACACTGTAGACTGTGACACTTCCCAGAGGAAGTCTTGACTGCAGTCTGAGTACATCATTCTTGACTACGACCTTAGTCTTGAGGTAAAACGCGAGACTAGCTAATACAAAGTCTGGCAACCCAAAGCACACGTCGACAAAACTTTTATCGCCCCTTTCCTCTCGGTGCTGAAGCTATGAGTGTAATTCAAGCTAATCTACAATATATTTCGCTTTCTGTCACATTGGTAATAACAGTTTCATTCAACAACATTTTAGCGAGAGATTTCTTGGCCGACCATCTACCTTTGTACACAGCATGTGTCTGAGTTATCTGGGACCCGTTTGCTGCCTACCGCCAGAGGCTGAAACACTGTGCTGCCTCACCTTCTGCCAACAACGTCTGCTCCACTCCTCACTCTCGACGGTGTAAAATGCTTCAATGTTGTTGAGTGGCGACCCATAAAATCTGTCTACGATTTGTGTTTCACACTCTATAGCAACGGAGGCACAATACCGCTTTTATTTGATGAGTATTTTATTACACTAGTATGCAATACATCAATGTGGCAGAGAATTAATTTCATTGTTTCTGATCCAGTGCGCTGTAATTAAAGCGTCACATCCTGTTCTTTTTCCTTTCGCAGGAAATTCTTCAAATAATTTATTTTTGTCCGGGATTCATATGTGTTAGTCAAGGTACAGAGAGTAAATGCAGTGTAATGTGTTTGGTTTCTGTCTTTGATTTCCTATGGTAAATGGATGTGAAACATCGTGTCAATTCCTTTCAGAACCTGCTCTGTAGCTACTCAGGCAAATTGCTTGTTTTTAGGTCCATGCATTAATTAATGGAGAAGTGAACACCGTTCAAAAGTCATATTTAAAATATTCAGTTGGATTTAATACTCTCAAAAATTTTTAACTCTCATAAATTTTAGAAAAAGTAATGTACAATTGGCTTTATAACCATCTTATCTCAAATAACATACTGCCAAAGTTACAGTTCGGATTTCTAAAGGATTCTAATATTGAGAAGGCTATCTACACTTACAGTGAAAATGTGCTTAATTCATTTGACAAAAAATTGCAGGCAACTGGTATGTTTTGTGATCTGTCAAAGGCATTTGACTGTGTAAATCACAATATCCTTTTAAATAAATTAGAATATTATAGTATAACAGGAAATGCTGCAACATGGTTCAAATTTTATATCTCTGGCAGGAACAAAGGGTGTTATTAGGAAAGAGACATGTATCAAGCTATCAGACATCATCCAACTGGGAACTGATTACATGTTGGCTCCCACAAGATTCCATTTTGGGGCCCTTACTTTTTCTTGTGTATGTCAATGACGTTTCATCAGTAACATTATCAGATGCCAAGTTCGTTTTGTTTGCCGATGATACAAACTTTGCAATAAATAGCAAATCAAAAGTAGCCTTAGAAAGATCAGCTAATAAAATGTTTGTGGACATTAATCACTGGTTCCTAGCCAATTCTTTGTCACTAAACTTTGAAAAAACACACTACATCCAGTTCAGAACTTGTAAGGGGTATCCCACGAGTATATGCCTAACATACGATGACAAGCAGATAGAAGAAACGGACAGTGTTAAATTTTTGGGATTACAGCTTGATAATAAATTCAACTGGGAGGAGCACACCACAGAACTGCTGAAGCGACTTAACAAATCTCTATTTGCAATGCAAATTGTGTCAGACATAGGGGATATAAAAATGAAAAAGCTGACATACTATGCTTACTTTCATTCCATAATGTCATATGGGATTATTTTTTGGGGTAATTCATCAAGCCAAGCTAAGGTTTTCCAGGCACAAAAACGTGCAGTAAGAGTTATATGTGGTGTGAACTCAAGAACATCCTGCAGAAGCCTGTTTAGGGAACTAGGGATACTAACTACTGCTTCCCAATACATTTATTCCTTAATGAAATTTGTCATTAAAGATATATCATTTTTTCAAACCAACCTTCGCAATTCATGGAATCATTACTAGAAATAAGAATAATCTTCACAAGGATTTAAGGTCACTTAGTCTTGTACAAAAAGGTGTGCATTATTCAGGAACACACGTTTTCAATAACTTGCCAGCAGGCATAAAAAGCTTAACAACCAATGAAATTCAGTTTAAGAGAAGCCTAAAGGATTTATTGGTGGCCAACTCCTTCTACTCCATGGATGAATTTCTCAGTAGAACCAACTGATTTGTATATATGCACAATTTTAGTGCAGTAATATGTTCATTGTAAATATTTGTGTGTGTGTGTGTGTGTGTGTGTGTGTGTGTGTGTGTAAGTACAATCTAACTTCTGCACCAGTTCAGTGCAGCAATGTGTTCATTGTAAATAAGTGTGTGTGCGTGTGTGTGTGTGCATGTGTGTGTGTGTGTGTGTGTGTGTGTGTGTGTGTGTGTGTGTGTGTAAGTACAATCTAACTTCTGCACCAGTTCAGTGCAGTAATGTGTAGATTGTAAATAAGTATTGAGTAGTTGTATTACACGTTTATTACCCTATAAACAAATAAAAAACTTTTTTATTTTAAATTCAGTGCATTAGTATTTGTAAAATGATTCTTTCATATAGTGTTCATTAAAAAATGACGGCCATGGTCTTGGGACCTGAGGAATGGTACATTAGCTTATTTGTTTGAGTTGTAAATATTTGTCATGTATTGTTGCTTTTCTGAAATGTTCTACATCCTGGAGGACCTCCTCACTATGGATCAATTGGAATGAAAGTAAATCTAATCTAATCTAATCTAAGGCGATAAAATTGCCCATATTTGAAGCCACCCAGAGAAAAAGTAAGTTGCTAGAAATTTAGCATAGAGATCCTACAGTAATCAAGAGGTTCATTTCCTTCATACTTATCACCCTGGCATACGAGTCTTAAGTGAAAAACAATATTGAAATACGTATGGTTGACGGTCTATTCGAATTTCTTCAGAGACCCTTGTATTGTGAAGCAGCTTGGCTGTCAGGAAGCCAAGATCTATGACCATTAACACAACTTACTCAGTCGAGCTACCAAGGGGAGTTGATTTGTAAAGGTTTTCTTCCGATTTCGTTACAGATTTTTTTTTCTTGGAATTCGCAGCTAGATAAAATAAATCAGAAAAAAAGCTAGCACATGTTGGCCCCTACCACGGTTAGAACTGACGACTCATTGACCTGTTGCGACATGAGACACGGGCAGTACCACAGGGCTACAGACACATTGCTGCCAGGGCGCCACTCTCATCTCGGTATTGGTCACTCAGCCTCATAACGCATCGTGAAAGATAATAAAAGTTGTCACTTATGTGAAGAATAGCTTTTCTTCAGCCAAAAATTTGAATTTTCTGTCTCAGTGTCTTAGTTTACATGAGGATTATATAGCACAAGTCATTCAAATGTAAAGGTAATATCGAGTGAATTTGGCGAGTCAATTCAGTACCATATGCGGAAGTGATTGACCTGTCACAGTGTTGCCAAATGTTTGTAACGATGTTGTCAATTCTCAGCTATGCTAGGAACAACTCTGTAGCAGTATGCGAGGAGAATCCCATGCTTATATCGTAGGATGATACGGAGAAGAGGTGTGGGATTTGGTTAATATGCATCATTTTCTCTTACCAGTTGTGTCAAACATTCAGGTGTATAATCTTCCATCACGATTACAGTTTCCCACAAGATATATATGAATGAAACATTTACCTGCTTACTTTGTGACAAAAGATTATTTCAGTGTAATAAAAAATCTTTGGAAATCAACTTTGCCCACCTGTCACGAAAAGTAAGATAACAAACACTTTGCACGAGAATGTAAAAAAATGTTGGTGCGAATGGAAGCTATAAGAAACACAGTTAACTAATTATTCTGTGCCATGTAATAATTAGTTCATTTGAAAAGTCTGAAGAGAAGAAACCAAAAATTATGCCCATTAAGAGAGAAACTAAAGTGTAGTTGCGGGCACTGTACAGATCTGTGATTTTTCATCTTCAGTTCTATACAAACAACATATACTAACCAACGTATTCACTACTTTCATAATGTTTCCCTCTTGTTTAGTCTTCCACACCCATGAGTCTGATTGTTCCTTTGTATCCTTCCATCTACTATCTTTGGGTGTTATTACTCGCTGTTCAAAAAGCAAAGTACTATGCATGCTCACTAGAACGAGGTCGCGAGAAGGCTAACGAATTATAATCAATATACGCTGAGACGCCAATTTGTCTGTCGTAAAGGTGTTAAGTCGACAGATATACACTCCTGGAAATTGAAATAAGAACACCGTGAATTCATTGTCCCAGGAAGGGGAAACTTTATTGACACATTCCTGGGGTCAGATACATCACATGATCACACTGACAGAACCACTGGCACATAGACACAGGCAACAGAGCATGCACAATGTCGGCACTAGTACAGTGTATATCCACCTTTCGCAGCAATGCAGGCTGCTATTCTCCCATGGAGACGATCGTAGAGATGCTGGATGTAGTCCTGTGGAACGGCTTGCCATGCCATTTCCACCTGGCGCCTCAGTTGGACCAGCGTTCGTGCTGGACGTGCAGACCGCGTGAGACGACGCTTCATCCAGTCCCAAACATGCTCAATGGGGGACAGATCCGGAGATCTTGCTGGCCAGGGTAGTTGACTTACACCTTCTAGAGCACGTTGGGTGGCACGGGATACATGCGGACGCGCATTGTCTTGTTGGAACAGCAAGTTCCCTTGCCGGTCTAGGAATGGTAGAACGATGGGTTCGATGACGGTTTGGATATACCGTGCACTATTCAGTGTCCCCTCGACGATCACCAGTGGTGTACGGCCAGTGTAGGAGATCGCTCCCCACACCATGATGCCGGGTGTTGGCCCTGTGTGCCTCGGTCGTATGCAGTCCTGATTGTGGCGCTCACCTGCACGGCGCCAAACACGCATACGACCATCATTGGCACCAAGGCAGAAGCGACTCTCATCGCTGAAGACGACACGTCTCCATTCGTCCCTCCATTCACGCCTGTCGCGACACCACTGGAGGCGGGCTGCACGATGTTGGGGCGTGAGCGGAAGACGGCCTAACGGTGTGCGGGACCGTAGCCCAGCTCCATGGAGACGGTTGCGAATGGTCCTCGCCGATACCCCAGGAGCAACAGTGTCCCTAATTTGCTGGGAAGTGGCGGTGCGGTCCCCCACGGCACTGCGTAGGATCCTACGGTCTTGGCGAGCATCCGTGCGTCGCTGCGGTCCGGTCCCAGGTCGACGGGCACGTGCACCTTCCACCGACCACTGGCGACAACATCGATGTACTGTGGAGACCTCACGCCCTACGTGTTGAGCAATTCGGCGGTACGTCCACCCGGCCTCCCGCATGCCCACTATACGCCCTCGCTCAAAGTCCGTCAACTGCACATGCGGTTCACGTCCACGCTGTCGCGGCATGCTACCAGTGTTAAAGACTGCGATGGAGCTCCGTATGCCACGGCAAACTGGCTGACACTGACGGCGGCGGTGCACAAATGCTGCGCAGCTAGCGCCATTCGACGGCCAACACCGCGGTTCCTGGTGTGTCCGCTGTGCCGTGCGTGTGATCATTGCTTGTACAGCCCTCTCGCAGTGTCCGGAGCAAGTATGGTGGGTCTGACACACCGGTGTCAATGTGTTCTTTTTTCCATTTCCAGGAGTGTAGTTGGGTATTATTGCCTGCATGACCATCCCGTCGTCGTCTTCTGTTCCTGAGATTTTCATATTACCCTTAACACCTGACGCCGAGATAAATGTGTATATTCTCCGTGACGAAACATCCCACATTCCATTCATCCTGATCCATTTGTTACGTGCATCGGTAGCAATTAGTGATAGGAAAGCTGTTGTGAGGTGATTAATAACAATAACAGTGGTAGTAATAACAAATCAGTAGTCAAGGATGTTTCCTGCATTACAGACAAGTGTTAGCGATTAACAAAATATCCAAGAAAGGCTTACCATTTTGTTACTGGATTCTGTTCTGGTTGTCTGCAGAGAGAAAAGAAAGAATCCTGTAGCCACACATACCGCTAGTACAACGAGATATTATCTATCAACTATCCTTGCTTTACATCACGAGACGCACATGGCGTCACCGAACTGATATTTGAAATATATTTCTATCTTCTCTCTCTGTCTCTCTCTCTTTATTTTTTGAGGAAAGCATCGACAAGGGCGAGTAATGAGCAAGTAGTCATATAATCTATTTACAGTTATTTTCATCGGGATACATAGTGATAAAGTACACATTTTAAGTGTATTATTGCGTAATTCAGATTATTGGTAGACTATTCGTGAGCTTGCTCGGATTCAGTGGGGTGAAACCTATCACAGAAGCAAGCAAAACACAAATGTTTCTTGCACCGTGCGCAACACGTAAACAAAACCTCGCTACACTGACTTGTTGTCCGATATACTGTTCGGAAAACATATCTGATTCATCTTGCTAAACACAGCTCTATCAGATATCAGTTTGGATGCGTACCAAGTGTGTGAAAGTATATCTTGAAATACATAGAAAGGCACATACAGGTATTCGTCTGCAACATAGCCATGACCAAGATTGTAACTGGGGTCGACAGCATCGTCGTCTACCACCTTAACAACTCGAACGGTGACAGTGCTCGGCCGGTTACTTACGTTTACTGATATCAATGCTACAGGATGAAAACCCAAAAATGTTAATAACACGAAGATCATTAACTTTCGAACCCATAGTAAAGTAAAGCAGCTATCAGTTGGAAGACTGGTTTGAACGCCACAGTGCTTTAATAGGAATGGTCCTGTTGGAGGTAGTATGCCGTTGCTTCCCTCCGACGTTTGAGTTGACTTACCTAGCCAGTTAATAGGGGAACCTACAGTTTAACGAGTCTCACGGACCACAGTGCAATCCGGATAGGTTAGTATGAATACCTTTCTGTTTATTGCAAAGGAAAATAATTGATTTTCTAAAAGATTGTCTGTCACACACAACTTGAATCAGGTCACGTCGACCAAATCATATGGAATAACAGCGACGTATATAGGAAGGCAGTAAAACACCTTGGCTTTTTGTTTGGCAGTATTCGACAGCCATTTCTAGGAGCAAGTAAATGGAGAAAGGCTGTGCGTTTTTGTTACCAAGTAACGTCTCCATCAATTACTTTAGTTTTAATGTAATCTACGAATAATTTGTGATGTTTAATATTAACAAAAAAGTACGTCCGTAGACGGGGAATGAACCAGTTTTTGGGCAACTACTTCCAGAATGACCGAAAGGCATTAAATGATCTTCAGGCACATCTGTTCCAGCAGTGGTATGAAGAAAATGATAGTAATAGTGACAGTAATAATCGTATTATCCGGTAACTTCACAGTTCACAGTGGGTTTTCTGAAACTAAGAAATTTGCTGAATTAGTGAAAATTTCAAAATTGCAGCACACTAGTGGGGCTGGGAAATGTGGCCACAATGATCTGGTGGAACAAACTATCACAGGTGCAATGCATCAGTTCAGGCATTTATTTTTAAGAGGCACAAACAGATTTACTTTACCTCTGGTAACCTCAAGAGAAAGACGATATAATCCAGAATCCGCATTAAACATCACGTTCCTGCATTATCAACTGGGCAGAGCCGGTTTACTTTCGGACATGACATAAGTGGAAGTTATGGTAAACAGAAGTACTGTCGCCAGTAAACTTACTTACATTAGAAAATTTTAGATTATTTGAGTGTACTGATAGCCATTTAAACGAACAGGGCTCTTATTTTACTTGTACTTGATTGAGATAGAGACTTTGAAAAATTTGGTGCTGGACTGCGATTCCAGTTCGTATCTCCTCTTTCGAGTATGTGAATCTCTCTGAACAGTATAGTTCAATCATTTCGTTCCTTTTCCCGAGACTGCGATCTTCTCTAGGTCTCCTCCAAAGGTAAGTATGTGGGTCCGAATCCTGATCCAGTACAAAAATATTCATAATTCCATTTCAAGCCCTATCACGTGCACACCGGCCTGTTCGTGAAAACTAATGTGCATATTTAATGTCTGTTCATGTGTCGATATTTCTGGTCAAACACACACACATCTTACTGTTGGTGAGTAAGCAATTGGTACTTAAGGTATATTCGTGGATGATAAAGAAGGACGGTAGGTGTGCAGTTCGATTGTCGCTCAGGCACAAAAATTTGTATCCTTATTTTAGATTCAAACTCCTAGCACCTGGTTAGGAAAACCAATAAGTAACATTTGATTTTACTTAGTTTACAATCCGATTACGTGTTGGGTTCGTATCTGTGTCACAGAACTTCACATCATGTGCTTCATCTTTAAATGCATGCACACTTTGTTACTTCTGAATGGAAGTATTTCAGACATATTTCGTCGTTATTTAACAGGGACGAAAGGGTCTTGATAGGAGTCCTGGTTTATTACAAAAACTATCGGCTTTTATTTTCAAGTTTAGATCTCGTTACCCACACAAGCTAAAACTTCGGTAACTCATGACTCTTCATGGCTAGTCAGCAATATGATTAGATTGGATTAGATTAATACTTGTTCCATAGATCATGAATACAACATTTCGTAATGATGTGGAACGTGTCATTTTAATGAAAGATTTATGTACATACCATGATTCAATTTCTTTACAACAATTTTTTACTCTCTCTCTCTCATTGTTTTTTATATTTATCTCCGTCCCCTCCCTCTCTCTCGCTCTCTCTCTCTCTCTCTCTCTCTTCTCACACACACACTCACATGCACACACATACACACACACACACACACACATTCTTTTTTTATTTTTATTTGTTTGTTGTGCTCGACTATCGAGCAGGCACAAAAAGTCCGTGAATGAGTTTCATAGTTTTGAGTACACCTACGAAAGAAATATAAAAGCAGCTATGAGAGTAACCTATTTATGATGCTTAGTTTGCAGTCAGTTCTGAGTATTATTAGTAACTACGCTCCGGTCCCTAAACCTAGTTGCAGAAATGCGAATCAGACGCATTACGTATTCCAGGCCGTGGCAGCCACGTCTTTGAGACGCCAGTTATGGTAACTTCCCAGTCCGCTATACGATCACATCGGTTCGTCTTCTTCCTGCTGGTACTGTAACTGAGATTTGGCAACAAGGCAAGGTATGTTTGGCAACTCTGTGATCGACGAGTTACTTCCTGGTGTGCGCGGAATTAAGCCTCAAAGTTCACTTGATTATTACTGTCATTTCCATTGAATAATCTGAGTTATTATCGCTTGAGGTGTAACAAAAGATTGTTCATTTACGGTTGACAGCCCAGGGAAGTCGTTAGACGTGGAAATAGCAACTAATCTCAACCTTTAAATAGCGGTTTACGAGTTCTAGCCACTATTGGCCTCGTGAGAGGAAGCGAAGACGCATACCTCTTCGGTAGCTTCGTGGTAACGTGCTGACCTGTAAAAAGAGTTTGTTCTGGTTTGCGATTCCCGTCTCACTGACTGCAACGTTCTTATCCCTTCTGTGAAAGGGCTACAAGCAGTCTGATCAAACATCGATAAGGAAATCGCAAGAAAATACTTTCGCCCCATAGTGCAATAGTGAAAAACTTACAATGATCACAACAGGTGACGCGTCTTTCCGCTACTGACAAGCAAATTTTGGGTTTCTAGGAATACATAACTTTATTTATGAAATGCCCCATTTGCATACCTCTTGAGCATGACACAACACACCAATTAAACACAGACCCAACCGAAATCTAAGTGAGTAGTATTTTATTAATTCGTGCCGATACAGGCACGCTTGTGTACAGATACTCAGTTTTATTAAACAGACTTTCGTCGTAAGGTTATCGTGAGTAGTTTTATTCCATTTCTTATAATACAGTGCAAAATGTTTGTAATGTTTCTTTTAGTGTTGTTAAAACAATAGTAAACACGAGAGAGAAATTAATCATCAACGATATATGCGAATTCTCTGATGTTATGTATAACAGTCTGACAATGCACATGCAGTTTATTAATTACATGCACGTAGAAAACATGTTCTGAGTTTAAGCTGTCAAACAAGGTTTGAATAAGAATAAAATGCCCTTACCACACGACAGCTAATGTAGAAAGTACTTTTCTGGCGTATTTTGGCACAATGAGCGCTCCCCATACATAATACAAAAGTTTCGAGATGCATCTGCTGCGTGGTAGTCTATTAAACCTGAAATGAACAAAATGTCGCAGAAGTTAGCCCTTTTTCCACATGCGACTATTGTGGGTTGAGAAGTGAAGGGAATTATATCCAAAGTTCCTTTAGATTGATACTTCAGCAGACAACAGAATTGCGTCTTAGAAAATGTAACAATGAATGGACTCGAACTCGCAACGTTTATACTATGGTGCACGACGTTTACCGCTACCCTACTATATCAGACGTACCTACAGCCGCTCCAGAAGTTAACAACAAGTTCTCCAGAATTTCCGCATTCGACAGTGGTGTGAGATAATGCATATGGCTGCAACTAGACTTCTGAGAGAAGACAGTTACAGCTTTTCTTTTGCTTTGCACGACGTTTTCAACAAAGATAGCGCAATAGAGTAGCTCAAGTGGAAAGGAATACTTCCTATTCAAATTTCTGCATCCTACACGGTTGGCAGTTCTGTGTAGGTGGCAGTTAAGTGATTTTATTTCGGTGATTACAAAACAGAGTCGAATGCATGCACTGGGTAGCCGAGGAAGCTAGTTCATGGCGCCTCGGTCAACCAAGTAAATGAATGTACTGAACATGCTGAAACCGCTACAGGGAGCATGTGTGTCAGAATTCTGACCCAGTGTGGCGCAGTGGCGTTAAGATAGAAAAATGAGTCACACAGAAGAGGTTCTGGTCTGCTGGATTGATGATAGATTCCTATATTTATGGTGTGGGTTCGATTCCGAATTCTGCCGATGATTTTTGATAGGGAGAGACAGACTCTATTCTCTTCCGGCTACGCCAAATGAAGAAGGTATAATGGCATTGTGGTCTGAAATTCACATTAAACATGATATTCCTTCTCTACCAAGTAGACGTTAGGTTGAACCAAAATAAAGTCAGGAGTGGCGACATGTAGAAACTCTATCACCAGTAATCTTTCTTATACTGCTTATTTATTTGTAGTGACGAAACAGTTGCTATGAAGTGTCACAGGACACTTATTCAATCTTTTATTTGAGCTTCTGTGTGTCGACAAATTTGGTTGCATACTGGAAATGCAACTCAGACCGCCCTTAACGCGAAATTTGATCCCTTCGTGACAATACAGCTCCACTACAATTTGTTGTTTGTTCAAAACTGGAGATTCCTCAACATCTCCACATATTGCAAGTGAATGGGTTCGAATTCTGGCCTGGCACTAAAGTTTTCATTATGTATTATCAAGCTCTAGCATGAGAACACCTATCTGCTGGTGGATGACAATTTTGTTTTTTAATGTATTTTCATTCGTTGTCAACACTAACGATATCTGACGATTTTTACTCCCAGTGAGACAGAACTATTTGCGAGATCACTTAAAGTTCAAGGATGTTATTCCGAGCTGCTGGTGGAGAAAAATTCGGTAGCTAATGGTTCTTTGTGTGTAGTCAACAACGAGTGGGGTTCGGTTCCCAGTCAGCACTGAACTCTTCGTCATATTATTTCTAGTTCAAACATGCTCACTATGTCACTGCTGGTGTAACAAACCATATTTAACGTTCGTTTTCTCTAGAATATAACAGCGATAGGTGCCGGGTTGGAGTCTGGGAAGTAAAAAATTAATGTTTCGTCTAGTCATTTCAGTTAAAACATCCAGCTACTGCCTAGAAAATCCGATATGTCACAGTTGATTGTGCTACGATAACAATCCGATTAGGTTCTTGGTCCCAATCCCTGTCCAACACAAAGCTTTACCCCACGTCATTTCAAGTAAGTTACTTGTGAAGAATCAATATTTAACATCTCTCATAGTTCGTTAACAGGGACAATAGATGCTGGGTAGGAATTCCCGTCCGTTAAAAATGTTTACATTGTCTAATTTAAAGTTGATATTTGTTAAAAATACTGTGTAAAATGGAGGCATATCACTCTCTGTATGCCTAATCAAGAATGACTGTTAGTTTCTGTCAGTCACGAAATCTTTGCTTAATCTGCATGACTTGGGTTTCAATCCATATGCAGAATGAGACGGTTCGTCGTGTCATTTGAAGTTCATACATATTCTGAACTAGCTGCTCGTCAATAACTTAAATTTTTAATGTCGTTTTGTGTTAAATAATAGGTACAGTATGTCACTTTGAAGAGGAGATCATGGATATGACTAACTTGGTAGGTGCATTACCTATCTGAAGTATAATGAGAGTGGTAACATTTCAGGTATGTCATTTATTGTAATAAATGTGAGCTTACAAGCATTAAGGACAGTCTTATATAAAGGTGTTCCCTTATATTTGTAGTATCGTGGTATTACTTTCCATCTTGAGTTATTGCGATACAGAGCAGTGTTTCCTAGTGGTGACTTGCTGGAACCATTTTCAATAGTCAAACGACAGTACCGAGAAGCGATTAGAGGACCTGCTAGACAGCTGAGTTATTCAGGTTGCGTGCTACTCAGGTGAAATGTAATTCAGGTCGTTCTGATACTTTTGAGAAAGACTGCACATATTTACTTCATTTGTGAGTGTTTCTCTGCTTTTGCATGTCATTTTCTTACCTTGTTTCTTTGCATTTTTTGTGTGGATTATGGTAGTGTATTGATTAAACACATGTGTTGCAGTGTTCACTATTGCATTAAAGAGAGTAGCCCAGAGTGTTTGGTGATGTACTTTACTGGGGGAAACTGTTGATTTTGACAGGTATGTGGGTACTCACTATGTTATCATATGCCACCCTCATTTCTTGATTACGAAAATTTGCAAACAAACGGTAACAAGGAAATTAAATCCAAGCAACATTCCCATTCTGCCGCAGAATATCGAAAAATACAAATTGTTAACTGCTTATAGCATTTCAGTAATCCATCAGGAAAAGAGACACGAGTGTTTTATGTTTGATTATAATGATAAAATCGACAAATCTTACCTCAGGTATCTAGATGTTAATAGCCTATACAGTTGGGCGATGTTGCAGCATCTTCCAGTATTAAATCCATTAAGTGCGGAGATGCAACATATTTTTTCGATTTACCAATTCGTTAAATTTGTTGATATGCTCCCTTGAAGAGTAAGCAACATCATACCTGAAATCTGTTGAATTCAAAATGATGCATTTTCCTGATGATTGAGAGGTCAATCTAATTAATCAGAAGGGTATTCCGCCACTTGAGCACATGAGCAATAAATCGATTCCGGTGGAACTCAAAAGGTTCAAAAGTTTATTAATGTGCAAAACGATAATGGACCCTGAGTACTAAAGAGTCTGCAGTGTAAGGAAGGTACTGAAGTGCAAAACACTACCAGAGTACTTCAATTTATATTTAAAAATTGACACTCTACTGCTTGTCAACATCTTCGAGAAGTGTCACAGACTTTGCTGTAAAACATATGGATTAGATCCTGCACATTATATTACCTCACCTGGATTGGCATGAGATGCCTTGCTTGAAATTAGTAGAGCAGAACTCCAACTTATATTATATATCGAATAACCCCTGTTTGTTGAACAGAGGGAGAATTGTTCATTAATCTAGCAGAAATGTAGGTGCCAACAACAGATTCATTGATGATTACAATTATTAAATCGATGGACCTTACACCATACATTTAGATATTAGTCTGTGCAGCTGGTTAATGTTGCAGCAACTTCTGCTATTTGTTTCTGAATGCATTCTTCAAGAGAGTGTCAAGAGATTTGTGGTTGATATAACCACACTACTCGAACATAGGGAGTGTACTGGAAATTTATTGTGAATATCATGAAGGTATTCATGATTTACTTTCATATATGCCCCTACGCTCAGAGAAAATGGTGCCACCATAAGCTGCTAAGCAACCAAAGGAACTCTTTTCAACTTTGAATTACATGAAAACTACGCCATTCGTTACAGAAATGTTTGAAACTAAATTTGCAAAACCAGATGATTTTAAAAAAGATTCATTGAATCTTATCGTTTAGGCATGCTAACTGGATTAAGACATAAACTGATGTTGAGGCACACAACTGCAGAAGTGCAACAAATGAGTTCAAGATAACTTTTCCAAATTGATGAATAATCGTGTCTGGAAAAACCCTGAAAAGTGTGTTGCAGATGTGCGATAAGACTAGCAAAATCTTGGGAAGACAGCTTTTGTGGCTGCTGCATTAACTGCCAAGAAAATGTTTCAAAGGAGAGTCATTTTTAATGAAAATTCAGTTTCAATTGAACTGAGAAGTCTTTGACAAATCAACTAAAGTTTGAATGGCTATTGCCAGCCAGATTAGCCGAGCGGTTCCTGGGCGCTGCAGTCTGGAACCGCACGACTGCTATGGGCGCAGGTTCGAATCCTGCCTCGTGCATGGATGTGTGTGGTATCCTTAGGTTAGTTAGGTTTAAGTAGTTCTAAGTTGTAGGGGACTGATGACCTCAGACATTAAGTCCCTAATGCTCAGAGCCATTTGAACCATTTTTTTGAATGGCTATTACAGATATTTCCAAGATGGTTCCTTACAACTTCCACTATTGATTTGTATTTCAAAAACTTCTACCAATTCATGTAAAACTGTGGTATATAGGCACAAATAGCCTGATACACCACATTAAAACTGAACATTTTTGTGGATTTTAGGCATGATGCACATACAAATACAACAGTCCACTGGTCAATGGAAAGGTCGATGGGACAATGAAAGAAAACTAAATTGAGAACTTATTGCAAAACTTGTTGGCCTATGAGCAAAAATATATGCACTTGAGACTGAGTCTGGGTGCAAAATGTGCAGAGCAAGAGGCATAAAATAATCTCTTGTAAATGAATTAGCCATAGACGATTATAGGCAGTGCAACATGGGTATGTAAGTAAAAACAGCTGTGCAGTTTTTCTTTCAAATATTAAACATAAACTATGTTGGTGTGGTCAGAGTGACAAACATTTTATTCTTCTGGATAAACTAAATACACTGGAGTAGAGACACCATCACATCAGAAATTGATTGACTGTAAAGAAAATAACATGTATGGTGAACTGTAGATTGTAATTGCAACTGGGACTGATGACCTCAGATGTTAAGTCCCGTAGTGCTCAGAGCCAGCCATTTGTAACTGCAACTCATAACTGAAATTGTTGTGTGTAACTTGAAGTTACTACCATATTTTGTAACTAAAGTGAGTATACATACTCTTTTCTGGCTGACAAGATAAAACTCCAGGAAAATATACTCTCACTATCTTGAGTTCACCTGATTCTATGTATGATATGTGCTTTTTTATAAATCGAAAATTTGTGTAATAAGAATCAAGAAATGTTCATCATAATTGATCAGATAGTAAAAATCTAAAAATATTGTACAATATGAATTCTGATTATTACTTGTCATACTAAGAGTATATGCAACAGGCTGCATTGAATAGTGTACATAAATGTAGTCATCAAACGTTTATACCAACTTTCCTTTCGGAAATAAACTTTTTACATATAGAAAACTTCCTTGTATTGTGAAAAATACAAGTACTTTAAAAGTGTGAGGAATATAAATAATATTAAATTTACAAAGATAGTACATTTTTATTCTGAATATTCCTTCTCATAAGAAAATGAGCATATCATCAAGTGTGTACCTAACTTCCTTTGGAAAAATCTTGTTTTAATAATAAATTTTATAACTGGAGTATTTTGTTGTTTTTGTTCTTTTTTCTCCCATTCTGTTTGTCAGGGCCAGCTTAAGGCACAAGAAACACAAGCCACCCCCTGGGATGCCAAGCTGTGAGGGGTGTCAGAGGCATCACAACTAAATCATTTCTATAAAGGATGCATCACAATTGGGCGGGGTTCCTTGGGCCATCAAGTAGAGAGGGATACCAGGGGCGCCAAAGTATGAGATTCATATACAGTGTGTATCACAATCAGTAGCTAAAACTGAAACAAGTTAAAACTTTTGAGGGAGATGGAGGTAAAGAGGGTCACAAAATGACAAGTCGCCAGTGTCTAAAAATATTCTCAGACCAGCCATATCCTCTGTAATGTAGCACCAAGACAGAGACCCAGTATTTGACTTAACAGAAAGGTATGAAATACAGTGATTTTGAGGTACTACAGTATTGTGGAATAAATATTAAAGGTGTATGACAACTCAGTGAGATGAAATTTACTACCAAGACAGCAAATTATTTGTTGAACATATTAAGTATGAATGTACTGCCATGAATAATTGACAGTATAGTACAGTATTTCATGTAAATGTGTGTGTTTGTGTGTGTGTGTGTGTGTGTGTGTGTGTGTGTGTGTGTGTGTGTGTGTGTGTGTGTGTATGTGTGTGCGTAGAAAGCAGAGGGGTACAAAGCATGCAACTGGGCTAGTTCTGCCACTCCGGATTTTTTTACAGTTATTTTGAATATCCCACCATGTATTTTTTTAATTTTCCACCAGTGTTATCTCCATTTTTTTTAAATGTCCTTCCAACAAACGTTTGTTTCCCTCCATCTGCTGCCCTAGGTATTTGAATTTGCTGTCACATTGAAACGTCAACTAGAAGTGGAAACATGAACTATGTGCCAGAATGCCCATAGTCCTACTACTGATGGTTATTTCAATCGAGCAATGAAACCTTGATCAGTTGTAACATTTTTAATTGCTTTGAACATTACTGACAGTATTAAGTATTTCAGTCATCTTTGTTTGTTGTGAGAGACATAAAGCTCCTGGATCTTCCTTTGTCATGCGTTGACAGTAAATCACGAAGAATAATCATGGTTTAATGGAGAGGTCTACACAGTTGCTGTGTCGTCTTAATCGTGGCACCAGATAAATAAGAGGAAAAAGAGGAGGGAGGTTAGGATGTAGAGTGTGTAAATGCAGCGAGTCCCTGCGGACCGGTCACCGCAAGCAGAAATGCGGCCGCAGCGGCCGCATTCCGCTCACCTCGCCTGCCGTCGTCTCTGGGACTGCCGCCGGTCCCACTCCAATTCCACGCTAACACGTGTTACTGGCCTCGCCCGGCCGCGGCAGTCCGCAAACACTGTTCCAAGGAGACACTGCTGCATCTCTCTCTCTCTCTCTCGCTCGCTCTCTCGCTCGCTATCTGTACTTGTCAACTTGAATGAAATATACAGTGCAGCTCGTTTATTTTCTTTTGTGGACTGCTTCCGTATTTAACAATATGTCTAAGATAAAAGTGGCTTCGTGTCAATAATAAGCATGGCATCTTGACATGTCAGGTATTCTGCCAGATATCAGCGTTGTTCTTGGACGATATTTTGACAACGGAATTCGTTGTCTTCCTCAAGTGCCACGACATCAGCAGGTAGCACTTGATATAAATAACGGGTCATGTTGCCGAATCAGCAGTTGTCTTGTGACAGCCAGAGCGAGAGCACCAGCAGCAGCGAGTACTGTTTGTATAAAGCGTTTATTTTGCATTTTGTTTACGACCTTCCACTAAGGAAGGGATTCTATTTGTGTTTATCTGCTCTGCATAGTAACTAACAGTTCTTGATAAAACTTTACGTAGTTTTCGTGTTAGATTTCTTAGTGTTTTCTTGATCGTTTAGAACAGAAAGCGCCCTAAAACCGTCTTTTGTTTGTTTCGCGGCCGTTAGCCACTAGTCACTTGAATCAGCAGTTGTCTTGTGACAGCCAGAGCGAGAGCACCAGCAGCAGCGAGTACTGTTTGTATAAAGCGTTTTTGTACTTATTTGCTGCGCTTAGCTTTTAAATAGTTTTTCTGGGAAAACCTAGCGTAGTTTTCGCGTCTCGTATTTCAGTGAGTGTTTCTTGATTATCAGAGTAGCTCATCAGAAGATTATCTTGGGAATTTGTCACCGTATAGAGTAGGGTAAACATAGTCATGTGTAGGGACTGTGGTTGTTGTGAGCGGACGCAAGGAGAACTGGCCACTCTTCGGGGGCAGGTGGAGGCTTTGTCTGTTAGGCTCATCGAGCTCGAGGCGCAGGCGTCGGCTCGTAGTGGCGTTGGGGCAACTGTGGTGAGACCTATGCCTACTTCGGTGGCCTTGGAATCACATGGAACCCCTGACGTCGCTGCGTCTTCCGGCAGTGAGCATCTTACCGGTCAGCCATCACTCCAGGGTGAATGGCGGACAGTGGTGGGCTCGCGCGTGCCTGGCCGAAAGGCAAAGGTGGGATCTGGCCGCGTGGCAGCTGCCTTACCCCTTTCCAACAGGTACGGGGTGCTTCCTAGTGGTGATGACATCGTTTCCGAGCCACCACAGGATGCCTCGCCTGTTGGGCCAGTGGCCGATTCTCCGGCAAGGTCCCGACAGTCACAGAGGGCGGGCCTATTAGTTATAGGGAGCTCCAACGTTAGGCGGGTTATGGAGCCCCTCAGGAAAATAGCGGGTAGGTCGGGGAAGAATGCCAGTGTGCACTCGGGTGTGCTTGCCGGGGGGTCTCGTCCGTAATGTGGAGGAGGCCCTTCCGGCAGCTATTGAACGCACTGGGTGTGACCGGCTGCAGATAGTAGCACATGTCGGAACGAATGACGCCTGCCGCTTGGGTTCTGAGGCCATCCTTGGTTCCTTCCGGCGGCTGGCTGATTTGGTGAAGACAACCAGCATCGCACGCGGAGTGCAAGCTGAGCTTAATATCTGCAGCATAGTGCCCAGAGTCGATCGCGGTCCTCTGGTTTGGAGCCGTGTGGAGGGTCTAAACCAGAGGCTCAGACGACTCTGCGACTATAATGGTTGCAAATTCATCGACCTCCGTTATTGGGTGGAGAACTGTAGGGCCCCCCTAGACAGGTCAGGCGTGCACTACACACCGGAAGCAGCTATTAGGGTAGCAGAGTACGTGTGGCGTGCACACGGGGGTTTTTTAGGTTAGAGGGACCCCCCCTTGGGCGAAACGATAAAATACCTGACGGCTTACCAGAGAGGACATTATCATCGTTGATAAAGAACGTCCGTCCTCAGAGACCAAAAACAGGAAAAGTTAACGTAATATTGGTAAACTGCAGGATATCCAGGGCAAGGTTCCTGAATTAGTATCTCTTATTGAAGGAAATAGTGCGCATATAGTATTAGGAACGGAAAGTTGGTTAAAACCGGAAGTGAACAGTAACGAAATCCTAGACACAGAATGGAATATATACCGCAAGGATAGGATAAACGCCAATGGTGGAGGAGTATTTATAGCAATAAAGAATTCAATAATATCCAGTGAAGTTATTAGCGAATACGAATGTGAAATAATCTGGGTTAAGTTAAGTATCAAAGGTGGGTCAGATATGATAGTCGGATGCTTCTATAGACCATCTGCATCAGCAACCGTAGTAGTTGAGCGCCTCAGAGAGAACCTGCAGAACGTCGTGAAGAACTTTCGTGATCATACTATTGTAATAGGGGGAGACTTCAATCTACCAGGTATAGAATGGGATAGTCACACAATCAGAACTGGAGCCAGGGACAGAGACTCTTGTGACATTATCCTGACTGCCTTGTCCGAGAATTACTTCGAGCAGATAGTTAGAGAACCAACTCGTGAAGCTAACGTTTTAGACCTCATAGCAACAAATAGACCGGAACTTTTCGACTCCGTGAATGTAGAAGAGAGTATCAGTGATCATAAGTCAGTGGTTGCATCAATGACTACAAGTGTAATAAGAAATGCCAAGAAAGGAAGGAAAATATATTTGCTTAACAAGAGTGATAGGGCACAAATCGCAGAATATCTGAGTGACCACCATCAAACGTTCATTTCTGAGGAAGAGGATGTGGAACAAAAATGGAAAAAATTCAGAAACATCGTCCAGTACGCCTTAGATAAGTTCGTACCGACTAAGGTCCAAAGCGAGGGGAAAGATCCACCGTGGTATAACAATCATGTACGAAAGGTACTACGGAAACAAAGAAAGCTTCATCATAGGTTTAAGAGTAGTCGAATCATAGCTGATAAGGAAATGCTGAACGAAACGAAAAAGAGCGTAAAGAGAGCAATGAGAGAAGCATTCAACGAATTCGAACATAAAACATTGGCAAACAATCTAAACAAGAACCCTAAAAAGTTTTGGTCATATGTAAAAGCGGTAAGCGGATCTAAATCCCCTATTCAGTCACTCGTTGACCACGATGGCACCGAAACAGAGGACGACCGAAGAAAGGCAGAAATACTGAATTCAGTGTTCCGAAACTGTTTCACTGCGGAAAATCGTAACACGGTCCCTGACTTCAGCCGTCGCACGGACGCCAAAATGGAAAATATTGAAATAAACGATATCGGAATTGAAAAACAACTGCTATCACTTAGTAGCGGAAAAGCATCCGGACCAGACGAGATACCCTTAAGATTCTACAGTGATTATGCTAAAGAACTTGCCCCCTTTCTATCAGCAATTTATCGTAGATCGCTGGAAGAACGTAAAGTACCTAGCGACTGGAAGAAAGCGCAGGTCGTTCCCATTTTCAAGAAGGGTCATAAATCAGATGCGAATAATTATAGGCCTATTTCGCTTACGTCAATCTGTTGTAGAATAATGGAACATGTTTTGTGTTCTCGTATTATGACGTTCTTAGATAATACAAATCTCCTTCATCATAACCAACATGGATTCCGCAAACAGAGATCATGTGAAACTCAGCTCGCCCTATTTGCCCAAGAAATTCACAGTGCCGTAGACACTGGCGAGCAGATTGATGCCGTATTCCTGGACTTCAGGAAGGCATTTGATACGGTTCCGCACTTACGTTTAGTGAAAAAAATACGAGCTTACGGAATATCGAACCAGGTTTGTGATTGGATTCAGGATTTCCTAGAAGAAAGAACACAACATGTCATTCTTAACGGTTCAAAATCTGCAGATGTAGAGGTAATTTCGGGAGTACCGCAGGGAAGCGTGATAGGACCTTTATTGTTTACAATATACATAAATGACTTAGTTGACAACATCGGTAGCTCCGTGAGGCTATTTGCAGATGACACGGTTGTCTACAAGAAAGTAGCAACATCAGAAGACTCGTACGTACTCCAGGAGGACCTGCAGAGGATTAATGCATGGTGCGACAGCTGGCAGCTTTCCCTAAACGTAGATAAATGTAATATAATGCGCATACATAGGGGCAGAAATCCATTCCAGTACGATTATGCCATAGGTGGTAAATCATTGGAAGCGGTAACGACCGTAAAATACTTAGGAGTTACTATCCGGAGCGATCTGAAGTGGAATGATCACATAAAACAAATAGTGGGAAAAGCAGGCGCCAGGTTGAGATTCATAGGAAGAATTCTAAGAAAATGTGACTCATCGACGAAAGAAGTAGCTTACAAAACGCTTGTTCGTCCGATTCTTGAGTTTTGCTCATCAGTATGGGACCCTTACCAGGTTGGATTAATAGAAGAGATAGACATGATCCAGCGAAAAGCAGCGCGATTCGTCATGGGGACATTTAGTCAGCGCGAGAGCGTTACGGAGATGCTGAACAAGCTCCAGTGGCGGACACTTCAAGAAAGGCGTTACGCAATACGGAGAGGTTTATTATCGAAATTACGAGAGAGCACATTCCGGGAAGAGATGGGCAACATATTACTACCGCCCACATATATCTCGCGTAATGATCACAACGAAAAGATCCGAGAAATTAGAGCAAATACGGAGACTTACAAGCAGTCGTTCTTCCCACGCACAATTCGTGAATGGAACAGGGAAGGAGGGATCAGATAGTGGTACAATAAGTACCCTCCGCCACACACCGTAAGGTGGCTCGCGGAGTATAGATGTAGAATATCGTGCAAGAACGACACCTCAAAAGTCAGCAGATCGCCAGGAAAGAATGAAGAATTATAATAATAAGCATATTCAGTCATTGAAAGACTTTGCTCTGTTTATAGTCAGAAGTTAGTTTTAAAAATAACAACAATTTAGAAATTACACCATACACGGTTAGGTTACTCATCAGCAGCTCTGGGGTTTTCAGACGACAGCTCTGCGTAACTGCCAAGACATAGAGGAAACAGTCATATGTCAGTGGATAGAGATCTCAGCAAGGTTTTCAATCACATTTTCAGGTGCTCTATGTGAGTACTGTTTGTGAGGCGACAAGCATCATTATGGCAGTCGAACACTTGCCATACACGTCACCTTAGCTGAAAGTCCATACATGTGGCCACATAAATTGTGGTTCCTCGCAGTTATTGTGTGAAGGCATGGACACACTATCTTTGACACAATCTCGTGAGAAAAAACACATGCAGTGATGTAAAGTGACTGTGTGGGTCTATAAAGAAAAGGAGAGTCATTATGAGAAGTACTCCAGCACAACCCTGAGGCAGTTCGTAATTGTGGTAATCACAAATATCTGAAAGAAAATGTAATGGAACAAAATCCCTCTACTCACTTTCTTAAAATCAGTGAGACGCCACTATGAAGACGACACAACAATGCTCTCGCCCTGTGCGTCATTAACCACTGATTACTATTAGTGCCTTACTGTAGCTTTACATCAAAGAGAAATTTACGACGTTTGCTCCACTGTACACAGGAGTGAAATAAATGTTGGTATCAATAACGTCGAAAAACAGCAGAAATCCCTAAAACTGAACAGATCCCAAGGGCCCGATGGAATACCTATCATATTCTGAACCAAATTAGTGACTGTCTTAGCTCCTTGTTTAATCACAATATAACTTTGATCCCTCGAATGAAGAACCATGCCAAGTGGTAGGAAGAAAGCACAGATGACACCTGTCTACAAGGAGGATAGCTGAAGTGTTCCAAGAAACAGTCGTTACACATACTTGACATCGATCTGCTATACGATCTTAGAACATATTCTGAACTCAAATGTAATGAAGTTCCTCCAATGAAGTGACTGCCTCCAGGTCAACCAATATATATTTCGAAAACATCGATTTGCGATCCCAACTTGCACTTTTGTCACAACACATCTTGAAAGCCATGGATCAACTCAGTCAGGAAGATGCTGTGTTTCTTGACTTCCGAAAAGCAGTTCGCTGAATAACACACCTACGCTTAGTTTCTAAAGTACGAATGTACAGGTATCAAATGAAATTCTTGACTGTGCTGATGATTTCTTTATAGGGAAGGTTCAGCACGCTGCCTTGAACAGTATAAACAGAAGTACAGAAGATACAGAAGTAACTTCTGCTTTGTCCCAGAGAAGTGTGTTGGCACTCTTGCCTTTCCTGTCGTGTATTAATGGACATGCATGTAGTATTAACAGTAATCATAGACTTATCGCAGGGGATGAGGATACTTCTAATGAAGTACTGCTGGAAAGATCTGCACATATACTCAATCTGAGTTTGATAAGATTCCATAGTGCTCGAAAGATTGGCAGCTTGCTTTAAATGTCGAGAAATATGTAGAAGTTTGTAGAGGTTTGAAACGAATCATTCACGTAAATTTAGTTGTAGGTAAAGCAGGTGGCAGTGTGGGGTTCATTATTAGCCTACTACGGAAATGCAGTCATCTACAAAGGAAAGTGAATACCAAACATTTGTGCGTACCATCCTACAGTGTTGTTATAGTATGTGGTGCAGTACCAGACAGGACTAACAGGAGATACTGAACGAATTCAGAGAAGGACAAGAGAAATTGTTAGATTGGCCCTTGAGAGAGTCTCACAGAGAAGCGGAAATAACTGAATTGGCAGGCTCTTGAAGAGAGAGCCAAACCATGCTGTGAAACCCTATTTAGAATGTTCCAGAACCAATTGTAATTGATGAGTCTAATTACATACTACCAAGCCCTACGTATCGCTCTCATAGGGATCGTGAAAACATCAGAAGAATCACAGAGCCATTTTTTCCGCATTTCATCTCAATGGAAAAGGGAAAAAGCCATAATAACTGGTAACAGGTAAGTACCTTCCGCCTGCCACTTCACATTACAGATGTAGATGTAGGTGTAGATGTCCTCAACTACTCGAACAAACAAAGCAAAAAAACCATATACGGGTTCCATGACTTCTTTGTTAATACATATATACAATTTTGATTTAGGAGCTTTGATTATACATTGTTGTAGTCTTACTGTAATAGATTTTGAATTTTCAATCATTCTTTCCAACTGCAATGCAAACAAACAGTTTAATCTCATCTGCAGGACGAAGGTGCTTCCGATAGGTTGCACTGAGATATACTCTTCTTCGTTTACAGATATAACAATTTCCCATAAAGCCGCTGAGAATAGTTTTGATGACATATACTGGAGCTCATTACAATAGCAAGACCATGATGGCCGCATGCAACAAACTTGAGACTGGCATGGAGTGTGCGACATGCTTGAATAGGTAAGTCGTTAACATTTCAGCGCTACCACATAACGTATATAAGAGTAACGCCATCTGCAGCCTCTGTATAACAGGAGAGATTAAACAGCGCCTTTAGCATTCGGTTAATAAGCTCGGGATCACTGCTGTAGCTTGAAAATGAAGCAGAGAGATGCGCTGAATATGGTGCGCCTAGAAACCACGCTGTATACAAGTGTGTCATCAGGTAGTCTTTGTAAACGAGTTCCAGTTCTCCGTAGAGCAACGCGACTGAAATATCCATGTGTGGGGACTCCAGGTTGAATTTAGTTTCATAGATTGCATTCACCATCGTCATTCCAGCCCGGCACCTGGCGTGATGGGAGGTGATGACATTGGGTACAGAAGATCGCCTGTGGTTTCAATAGCGTACAATTTGAGCAGCAGCCTTTATATTTCTGACATGTTAAGGCCGGTGGGTGTGCCCAATCTTCTAGGTCTCCGTGACGCTGTCCTTGAACGCGCTGACGCAAGACTATCCATTGCATGTGCTGTGCTGACCTTCCTCCATGCAGTGGGAGTTCGACTGCCGCCCTGTCCATCGGTCTCTCCGGATGTCTCCCTCAGTGAAAACATCTCGTCTTGGGTAGTTGAGAGTCTAGCACGTTATGGCTCAATAGCCTCGACAGCTGGTGGGCCTGGCACAGAGCTGAAGCAGCGTTGAATGATGTACCCCTATCTGCCATCCAAGAACAGTTCGACTCAGCGCCCGTCTGTGCTAGAGCCGTTGTTGCTGCCGGGGACGACTCTTGTGAGTACTGAATTTCGCACACTGTAAATACCCACAACTCTCCCACAAATTTTATCATATATTCTTCCTACTATACATTTATGCACAATACGTAAATATGCCGACAAAAATGTGTATCAGTAGTACAGCCCCCATTAGTGACAAATTCAGAATTGATTTAAAGGTTGGAAAAGGATATTCTACGCTGCTGGCTATCAAAATAGAAATACAAGTAAGGACAGCACCTTGCTGGTATTGCAGTTATGGTGGTTAGCAGTGTAGAATGTCCTTTCCCAACTCTTTCATCAATTCTGAATTTCCCACTAATGGATGCTGTACTACTGATGCAGGGCTCAAAGTTAATCTGGACAAAACAGAGTTCATGCAATTAGGAAGATGACAAGAGCAGGTAGAATTTCTTGAGACAGATGGCAAGAGGCTTAAGAGGGTAGACCAGTTCAAATACTTGGGATCTTGGTTTACTACGGACAACAACATAAAAATGGACATCAAGGAAAGAATAGCAGTGGGAACGAAATGCATGTATTCCCTCGGAGAGACGTTTGGCTCTAAAACGATCTCAGTGAACACTAAGATGAAAATCTACAACACAGTGATATGCCCAGCAGTAATGTACAGTTCAGAAACATGGAGCATAACTAAGCGAGAAAGGGAAAAACTATTAATACTTGAAAAAAGAGTAATCAGGAAGATATGGGGACCAGTTTTAGATAACGAAGAATGGAGGAGGAGGAAAAATGAGGAAATCTACCTTCTGATGCGACAACCAACTATCCTACGGAAGACAGAGAGCAAAAGAATACAATGGGTGGGCCATGTAGCCCGTATGCCAGATGGAAGACAGGCGAAGATGGCACTAGCGGGGAAACCAAACACTGTTTTGTTTCTGTGGAATTAGTAACGATTTTAGTAAACATCTTGTACATCTTGCCATGGAGTGTGACACGTCTATAGTATTCTTATGTCCTGTCCATCTGCTTTCTTGTGGAGCAGAGCAAGAACAACCTTGCTCCAGTTTTGGCGAACTATTTTCATCGATATACGTTCTGTAAGCAAGCTTCTAATTCTCTTTTTATGTTATTTTTCTTCCATTTCTACAGAAGTTCCGCCGTTTCCATATTCCTTTTCTTCATACTTCAAACGTCTATACACAACATGTTTGTTGTTACTTTCGGAATGTTTCCATTTTCATAATAATCAACTGACCATGTGTCTAAATCAGCTCTTCAACAATACTAAAATTTAAAGAATCCTTTCGACTGAATTTACAATTTCCTTTCGATCTTAACTGATTACATAAGATATCTACCTACCATAATTTTGCTACTTTATTTCGTGATACCCTGACTGTTTACAACGACTTCACTTATATCGTTTTCATTCTAATGTCTGACATCCTCTCTAAAACAATTCAAAATAGTTTTGTTAACCTTCGCATTTTATGTCGTCTTTTTTAGGTTTCCAGCAACTAAACATCACTAGGTAATACCAAGCGTAAATTTTATATTAAAATTTGTTGAGCTTATTTATTCTGGAACTGTACCAGAATCCTTCCATGTTTGACCTAATCTAATTACTCTCATATAATGTACAACAAGGCCTACGAAACGTAGCAGTTATTGACAAATTTTTTCTAGTTATATAAAGTCTGTGAGATCATGATTAGTGCCTTTAGTTAATTGTCTCACAAATCGTAACCCTCTACTGCTGAGTTCCAATTGGTCCACTTACTTTTGATAAATTAAAAATAGTTCCGATCCTCCGGAACCTAACCAAGGTTTTCAGAGGTTTTGCTTTGTTATTATGCAAATGGCATAATAAGAAATCCCCTCACATATATTCGCGAACAGCCCCGAACTCAGCTGCTATGAACTGTATGGAGATAGCGTAATTATGAAGCAGGTCGCCCTGCTCTCACGAATAGGTCATGAAAGACGAAAAAGATACACCTCTGTACTTGGGTTCAGCGCAAAACGCTGACAGTTGATGAGACAGGTACAATTAGTCACATACTGAGTAAATCGTCGACTTTACACTTTTAGGCATACAGACAGCTGCAAACGCAGAAACATACTCCTGAGTGGAATAGTGTTTTCCTAGTAGTAAATTAAAAATAACTGTTCAGGCTTTCCCGGCGATCTAATGACATTTGGGTTGTCGGGTGTTCTGCCGGATATCAGCGTCGTACTTGCACGATATTTCGGTCACGTAGCTCGTAACCTTCATCAGGTGCGACCTGAGACTGCTCCTCGAGTGGACCTGGTCCAGTATTTATGCCTATGTCCTTCCCCCTCCACCAACGGCCGTTGGTGGAGGGGGAAGGCCATAGGCATAAATACTGGACCAGGTCCACTCGAGGAGCAGTCTCAGGTCGCACCTGATGAAGGTTACGAGCTACGTGACCGAAATATCGTGCAAGTACGACGCTGATATCCGGCCGTTGGTGGAGGGGGAAGGACATAGGCATAAATACTGGACCAGGTCCACTCGAGGAGCAGTCTCAGGTCGCACCTGATGAAGGTTACGAGCTACGTGACCGAAATATCGTGCAAGTACGACGCTGATATCCGGCCGTTGGTGGAGGGGGAAGGACATAGGCATAAATACTGGACCAGGTCCACTCGAGGAGCAGTCTCAGGTCGCACCTGATGAAGGTTACGAGCTACGTGACCGAAATATCGTGCAAGTACGACGCTGATATCCGGCAGAACACCCGACAACCCAAGAAGTCAAATTAAAAATAGTTACAAGTCTCCTGTTCCACTCAAGCTTATCAGAAGGCATCTCTTGCTTGTAAGATATGTGCGAGAACTGTAAATATCCTGCCAAATGTACCCAATTGGAAACCCCTTATCCCAATGCAAGTTGGCCTACATCTGGCTGAAGAGGTCGTACTCTAAAATGTGGTACGAGATCTCAAACAGCTAATCGTCTCTGTTACAGTAAGGAATGGAAGTCGTACAGTGTACAGATGTCCAAAGAGTTGTCCTGAACACCGTATTGCCCTATTAGGCCTGATGTATTGAGGTGTGCTGTGCCCACACCTTTCTTAATCTTTGAAATTAGTTAAATGGCCAGTAATTTTGAAATCTGAAGTTGAAAATGGATTCTGAATCAGGTTGCTACTTGGTGAGTGGTGCATCTCACCCTAACGATAGAGGTTCTCCCTTTATCCTATCTTTTACTTCGGCACCAAGCAACGTGTGTCTGTAGTACCCTGGATGACCTTCGTCGATGACCATGGTGGACACGTGGGAAGAGATCCTATCCTTCCAAAGTTTTGGCGATGTGCAACGGTGTTTCCCCTGGCGTCATGGCGTGAGAAAACGTCAAGTATGACTTCAGGTGGCGGCTGATAGTGACTGAGGGGACTCTGACGGCACGAACCACTTGTCGAACATCCCGCGTCCTCGTGTGTTGCCTCTTGTGCGTCAGTACATCAGGAAAATGCTCGTCCACCCGAGGCACGTGTTTCTATGAAATGTCTGCGTGATGTTGAGGTACTATGGCCAGCAAGTTCTGTAGACCTGTACCCGACAGAATATGTGAGGGACAAGCTGGGACATCAACTTCGTACCATTACCAGCATCCATTACATCAAGAACCAGTTACAACCCGTATGGGCCAGCTTGCCTCAAGGCAGAATACAAAGGCGTTATAGCACCCTTCCCTAGCGAACCATCAGGTATATCAAGGGCAGAAGCGATGCAGCGTCGTACTGCTACGTGGGCTCACACTGCCAAGTTGTTTGTAGATTTCGCTGGATTTTGTGATCACTGAAATAACGTCGCATATCCTCTCAACCACTAAAGTTCCGTGTCTTTTCCTCCTCGCATTTTTTGTCTCAGTTTATATACTACTGGCCATTAAAATTGCTACACCACGAAGATGACGTGCTACAGACGCGAAATTTAACCGACAGGTAGAAGATGCTGTGATATGCAAATGATTAGCTTTTCAGAGCATTCACACAAGGTTAGCGCCGGTGGCGAAACCTACAACATGCGAACATGAGGAAAGTTTCCAACCGAAAACAGCAGTTTACCTGCGTCGCCTGGTGAAACGTTGTTGTGATGCCTGGTATAAGGGGGAGAAATGCGTACCATCACGTTGCCGACTTCGATAAAGGCCGGATTGCAACCTATCGCGATTGCAGTTTAACGCATCGCGACATTGCTGTTCGCAATGGTCGAGATCGAATGACTGTTAGCAGAATATGGTATCGGTGGGTTCAGGAGGGTAATACGGAACGCCGTGCTGGATCCCAACGGCATCGTATCACTAGCAGTCGAGATGACAGGCATCTTATCCGCATGGCTGTAATGGATTGTGCAGCCACGTCTCGATCCCTGAGTCAACAATTGGGACGTTTGCAAGACAACAACCATCTGCACGAACAGTTCGACGACGTTTCCAGCAGCATGGACTATCAGCTCGGAGACCATGGCTGCGGTTACCCTTGACGCTGCATCACAGACAGGAGCGCCTGCGATGGTGTACTCGACGACGAACGTGGGTGCACGAATGGCAAAACGTCATTTTCTCGGATGAATCCAGATTTTGTTTACAGCATCATGATGGTCGCATCCGTGTTTGGAGACATCGCGGTGAACTCACATTGGAAGCGTGTATTCGTCATCGCCATACTGACGTATCACCCGGCGAGATGGTATGGGGTTACACTGGTTACACGTCTCGGTCATCTCTTGTTCGCATTGACGGTTCTTTGAACGGTGGACGTTCCATTTGAGATGTGTTACGACCCGTGGCTCTACCCTTCATTCGATCCCAGCGAAACCCAACATTTCAGAAGGATAATGCACGACCACATGTTGCAGGTCCTGCAGGACATTTCTGGACACAGAAAATGTTCGGCTGCTGCCGTGGCCAGCACGTTCTCCAGATCTCTCACCAATTGAAAACATCTGGTCAATGGTGGCTGGGCAACTTGCTCGTCACAATACGCCAGTCAGTACTCTTGATGAACTGTGGTATCTTGTTGAAGCTGAATGGGCAGCTGTACACGCCATCCAAGCTCTGTTTGACTCAATGCCCAGGCGTATCAAGTCCGTTATTACGGCCAGAGGTGGTTGTTCTGGATACTGATTTCTCAGGATCTATGCACCCAAATTGCGTGAAGATGTAATCACATGTCAGTTCTAGTATATTTGTCCAATGAATACCCGTTTATTATGTGCATTTCTTCTTGGTGTAGCAATTTCAATGGCCAGTAGTGTAGACAGATAGAGAGTGTGAAAGGTGAAGGAGTGGAGTGTAACCGTCTGTAGTAGCCCCTGCCACTTTGATGATTTGATGATGGTGGTGATTCTTCAGGAAATAGATATTTCAGGACACTCGATATATTTGGTCACCCTGTGAACTCAAAACTATTCACGTCTCACGAGAGAGAGGGAAAGGGAGATCTGAGGCGTTATACTCCTGTAGTTAGCATCCCAGTTATGATGAATTAAGATGAGTGTGAGAGCTATAGAGGTATGCGTAAGTTCACGACTGTTCATTGTGGCATTTTGTGCAGTTTGGCAGTGACAGAGAGATGTGCAGTCTTGTTGAACGTACAAATACACACTGCTGCTATCTAAGTGAATGTGTCCTAACAAATGACAAGCAGGCTGGTCTATATGTCATCTCCCGTTAAGGTGTGATCACAGACGTACAATAGCAACACTTAATCCCCTGTGGATATTCTTCATACAAGATTAGCTAACGGCGCTCCTCTCTGCTATTCGAGAGGAATAGTCAGTGTACCGCCAGCGGGTGCCATCCTCTCTTTCTCCTCATCGTCATGCTGCTACACAAACGTAACACCGCAGTAATCACACACTTATTACACTCCCCTACACTCTACAAATAAGCACGCGACCCAATACTCACATATTCTCAAGGAAAGGGGCCAACCTGCATGGAGGCAGAACACGCTTTCGGACAGGCAGCAGAAACCATCCCTTCAGATTTCCCAGCTAACTATGACGTACGACATTTACATTAACGTTAGTAAACACAAAAGTGTACGGAAAGTTTACGGCACTCTTCAACAGTCATTCGTTATTAATGAAAAGCTGTAATTTTCACTCTCCAAAAACTTGATAATTACAGAATCACTGACTCACCAATTTACGTTTACGAGTCATGTCAAGAAACAGTGGAGACAGTAGTACTGAAATGCCGCCTCCACAACCGTCGCAACGAAGCCTAGAAGCCGCGCGGGGTAGCCGCGTGGTCTGGGGGGGGGGGGGGGGGGGGGGAGGGGACCTTGCTACGGTTCGTGCGGCTCCCCCGGTCGGAGGTTCGAGTCCTCCCTCGGGCTTGGGTGTGTGTTTTCCTTAGCATAAGTAAGTTAGTTTAACTTAGACTGAGAAGTGTGTAAACCTATGGACTGATGACCTCAACAGTTTGATCCCATAGGAACTTACCACAAATAACCAATTTCCAAAAGCCTAGATGGAACTTTCGGGTTAGTCAGACTGTGCAGTAAATGCTGGTCATTCTAAACAAAAACATTTTACTATATTTCTTATGGTGCAACAATATTTTCTCATGCTCTTAGCAAATAACATCGCTTACAGCCGCTTGGTTGGCTCCTTCTTTCATCTGCTACACGTCTGCTTCAGATGTTACATTTGTCCTACAGAAGGGCTCCGTAAGAAACCTGGGGAAGTGTCAGCAGCTGCTGGCCACGTATTTGTCATGCGAGCTGTTTCGTTTCCTTATACTGACTTTCTCTGTGCGTGGCTGATGTGTCACAACTAAAATCAAAACATGAACAGTTATGGTACACCACTGACGCTACGGCGTTAACTAGAATCGAACACTGCTGTGGTCGCAGGTTCGAATCCTGCCTCGGGCATGGATGTGTGTGATGTCCTTAGGTTGGTTAGGTTTAGGTAGTTCTAAGTTCTAGGGGACTGATGACCATAGATGTTAAGTCCCATAGTGCTCAGAGCCATTTGAACCACTTTAGAATCGAATATAGAGGCAGTATCATTGTACAGCAAGAGTGATGATGGTTAAAAAATAGAAATATTTAGTCTTGTGCCTGTAAAAGTTTTATTCTTTTTGTTGATTCCAGTAACTTTGTCTTTTATCACTGGCTTCACGACTCAGGATTTCTGGATATTCGACATGCAGGTTTGTCATGATTAGAACTGAATCGTTTGTATGTATCATCCTTGAGAGGTAGTCACAGATACATTTCACGAGACTATCACAGCTACGGAGATTCGATAGACAAATTACACGAAATTGCAGAACTACCTCAGTTTAATTAGACTGAAAAAATTAAGAGGTGGTACGTATTCTCATATTCACATTCCTGGACACGGATAGGCAGTAGCTGAATTGAACTCCTGCCATTATAATGAAATAATGTCCGCCCCTGGTAGCTGAGTGGTCAGCGCCACAGAATGTCATACCTGGCGGCCCGGGTTCGATTCCCGGCGGGGTCGGAGATTATCTCCGCTCAAGGACAGGGTGTTGTGTTGTCCTTATCATCATCATTTCATCACAATCGACACGCAAGTCGCCGAAGAGGCGTCAAATCGAAATAATTGCACCAGGCGACCGGTCTGCCCGACGGGAGGCCCTAGCCACACGGCATTTCCATTTAATGAAATAATTACACGTAGGCCATATGTACTACAGATATTTTGGCGATATCGGGAGGAAAGTAGATACGACCTACAACGGGAGATGTCCACTTGCTATTAAAAGTCGCAGTGCAGACAGTAAAAAATTTAAAAAAAAATTGACGGGGCGAAAAAGAATGTGTAACAGTAGATCCCAGACGCTTTCAGAGTCGAAGTTTATTCCTTTCTTTCAATAGACATATCGCTTTTCCGCTACGAAGAACAAACGCTCTCAAAGATAAGACTGCCTGCAAACTTTTGAGAGCGGCACTGTCAGACTGCCAAAGTCCGACAGCGGACTGCAGTTATGGACTTCGTGGAGTTTTGTTTATCGTTTTCCCGGTGACAAACAGTTCTGGAGTTTTCCAGTTCCAGACGATCACGCATAAGAGCTTTGTAGAAGCGCTCTTCGGAGATGCAAGAGAATTTCACTCTCAGTTCAGCCGCTCTAAATGTAAAGAAACTATGTTGCTACTCACCAGACAATAACCCTCGCGTCCTTAGGAACAAATGTGATTCTACAAAAAATTGTGTCATAGTGAAGTTGAAGAAAGGCCTACAATTTTTAAATCTTCACACATAATCAAGTTGAAATTGCGGGAACCATCGAAGCGGTGCATACACGCAGAAGATATATGCGACTGGGCAGAAACTACTTCCATTTGTAAAACATTGATCGTTTCTGATAACAATAAGGAAACATTATAAAGTCTCAAAGTGAGTACGTGTCTGTGAGGTGAGTGCTATTATCATTTTATTGACGCAATAAGCTAATTGATTCTCATTTGTCATCCTGTTTCTGACCATGTCGTTACATTTGCACACATATCTTTTAAGCTCTTACTGCAGTGTACTTCTCCACGGCTGCTCTGCGCTGTTATTCTTACCTTTTTATATAGAACATTATTGTAGTGGTCCGTGGGGGAGTCGAAACCACGACCTTCGCATAATTAGCACGACGCTCTATTGACCTACTGTAGTAACGGCCCTCGGCAGACGCTTCGTTTCTACGCTACGGTAGAATTACGTTGCATATTACCATAGAGCATTTCTGTGGTAGCAGTCCAAAGGAGGAACAGCCTTTCTTATCTCTTTGTTCCAGTCCTGACACTAATTTCACCGTGTGCCTGTTTGTCTCGACTATATTCCGCTAACGTTTGGATACTAGAGAGGAGAACGAGAAAGGTAGTTCGAATAATGGGCAAAACTGGGCGCGGTGTGCCTGGAAAGAATTCCATTCCCGTACCGGTAATAGAAACCGGACGTCCTGGGTAGAAATCAGGTTTCCTAGTCACGAGGCCACAGCGGTTACGCACACTTATCTCAAGGTTCAGGAGCCGTCTATCCACATTAAGTGCATACATCTGGAATCTGCACCATTCTCTGCTTGCGAACATCTTTACACACACTGGATGCCAAGTCACAGAGCTCAACAATTCTCAGACCGTCGCTTTGGCATCAAATGCCATTAGGGGAGGTGTTGAAACCTTGTGGACGAATAACCTCTTTCCCTAGAAATAGCTAAGCCTGAATTCAGCCACCATCGAGAGCAAATTAAATGCATGGGATGAGGATTGTGAGACATACGCTCTGCCTACTGTGCTTCCTCCATTACGATCTGTTTCTTCGTCGTTACGCCGTCAGTGGTTCTCTGAAGATGTCGCATGACATCTTTAAAATTCTATCGTTGAGAACTTGACTCAATTATACACTACTGGTCATTACAATTGCTACACCAAGAAGAAATGCACATGATAAACAGGTATTCATTGAACAAATATATTGTACTAGAACTGACATGTGATTACATTTTCACGAAATTTGAGTAAATTGATCCTGAGAAATCAGTACCCAGAACAACCAACTCTGACCGTAATAACGGTCTTGATACGCCTGGGCATTGAGTCAAACAGAGCTTGGATGGCGTGTACAGGTACAGCTGCCCATGCAGCTTCAATACGATACCACAGTTCTTCAAGAGTAGTGACTGGCGTATTGTGAAGAGCCAGTTGCTCGGCCACCATTGACCAGACATTTTCAATTGCTGAGAGATCTGGAGAATGTGCTGGCTAGGGCAGCAGTCGAACATTTTCTGTATCCAGAAAGGCCCGTACAGGACCTGCAACATGCGGTCGTGCATTATCCTGCTGAAATGTAGGGTTTCGCGGGGATCGAATGAAGGGTAGAGCCACGGGTCGTAACACATCTCAAATGTAACGTCCACCGTTCAAAGAACCGTCAATGTGAACAAGAGGTGACCGAGACGTGTAACCAATGTCACCCCATACCATCTCGCCGGGTGATACGTCAGTATGGCGATGACGAATACACGCTTCCAATGTGCTTCCACCGCGATGTCGCCAAACACGGATACGACCATCATGATGCTGTAAACAAAACCTAGATTCATCCGAAAAAATGACGTTTTGCCATTCGTGCACCCAGGTTCGTCGTCGAGTACACCATCGCAGGCGCTCCTGTCTGTGATGCAGCGTCAAGGGTAACCGCAGCCATGCTCTCCGAGCTGATAGTCCATGCTGCTGCAAACGTCGTCGAACTGTTCGTGCAAATGGTGGTTGTCTTGCAAACGTCCCCATCTGTTGACTCGGGGATCGAGACGTGGCTGCACAATCCGTTACAGCCATGCGGTTAAGATGCCTGTCATCTCGACTGCTAGTGATACGAGGCCATTGGGATCCAGCACGGCGTTCCGTATTACCCTCCTGAACCCACTGATTCCATATTCTGCTAACAGTCATTCGATCTCGGCCAATGCGAACAGCAATGTCGCGATGCGATAAACTGCAATCGCGGTAGGCTACAATCCGCCCTTTATCGAAGTCGGAAGCGTGATGGTACGCATTTCTCCTCCTTACACGAGGCATCACAGCAACGTTTCACCAGGCAACGCCGGTCAACTGCTGTTTTCGGTTGGAAACTTCCCTCATGTTAGCATGTTGTAGGTGTCGCCACCGGCACCAACCTTGTTTGAATGCTCTGAAAAGCTAATCATTTGCATATCACAGCATCTTCTTTCTGTCGGTTAAATTTCGAGTCTGTAGCACGTCATCTTCGTGGTGTAGCAATTTTAATGGCCAGTAGTGTATATTTATTTCATAATCATTACAGAGGGTGGTCAGTTTCCTGTTGGAAGTCGACGAACTACCGAACCGGCTGCTTCACAGGCACCTGAGATTCAGTAGTTTCGGAAACTTGGTGTGTACCCTACATTAGAGCGTTTGTGCTTGGTGAACAGCCTGTTCCGTACTTACACGCTCGTTCTCAGATCAGAAGAGTAGATCGCACGCGTGGTTTTGTAACGGCAGCCAGACCTGCCTGTCGCCGCAGTAGACCGCGGCGACAGTACCTGGACTGAGGAGTCAGCACTGGCCAGACCGACGCAAGCCTGCAAAATACAAACATTGCAATAAATAGTGAATCAAATACACTAATGGCCATTACAATTGCTACACCACGAAGATGACGTGCTACAGACGCGCAATTTAACCGACAGGAAGAAGATGCTGTGATATGCAAATGATTAGCTTTTCAGAGCATTCACACAAGGTTGGCGCCGGTGGCGACACCTCCAACGTGCTGACATGAGGTAACTTTCCAACCGATTTCTCATACACAAGCAGCAGTTGACCGGCGTTGCCTGGTGAAACGTTGTTGTGATTCCTCGTGTAAGAAGGATAAATGCGTACCATCATGTTTCCGACTTTGATAAAGGTCGGATTGTAGCCTATCGCGATTGCGGTTTATCGTATCGCGACACTTCTGCTCGCGTTGGCCGATAGCCAATGACTTTTGGCAGAATATGGAATCGGTGCATTCAGGAGGGTAATACGGAACGCCATGCTGGATCCCAACGGCTTCGTATCACTATGAGTTGAGATGACAGGCATCTTATCCACATCGCTGTAACGGATCGTGCAGCCACGTCTCGATCCCTGAGTCAACAGATGGGGACGTTTGCAAGACAACAACCATCTGCACGAACAGTTCGATGACGTTTGCAGCAGCATGGACTATCAGCTCGGAGAGCATGGCTGCGATTACCCTTGACGCTGCATCACAGACAGGAGCGCCTGCGATGGTGTACTCAACGGCGAACCTGTGGTGCACCAATGGCAAAATGTCATTTTTTAGGATGAATTCAGGTTCTGTTTACAGCATCATGATGGTCGCATCCGTGTGTGGCGACATAGCTGTGAACGCACATTGGAAGCGTGTATTCGTCATCGCCATACTGGCGTATCAACCGGCGTTATGCTATGGTGTGCCATTGGTTACACGACTCGGTCACCTCTTGTTCGCATTGACGGTACTTTGAACAGTGAACGTTACATTTCAGGTGTGTTACGACCTGTGGTTCAAATGGTTCAAATGGCTCTGAGCACTGTGGGACTTAACATCTTTGGTCATCAGTCCCCTAGAACTTAGAACTACTTAAACCTAACCAACCTAAGGAAATCACACACATCCATGCCCGAGGCAGGATTCGAAGCTGCGACCGTAGCAGTTGCGCGGTTCCGGACTGCGCGCCTAGAACTGCGAGACCACCGCGGCCGGCTACGACCCGTGGCTCTACCCTTCATTCGATCCCTGTGAAACCCTACATTTCAGCAGGATAATGCACGACCGCATGTTGCAGGTCCTGTACGGGCCTTTCTGGATACAGAAAATGTTCGACTGCTGTACTGGCCAGCACATTCTCCAGATCTCTCACCAACTGAAAACGTCTGCTCAATGGTGGCCGAGCAACTGGCGTGTGACAATACGCCAGTCACTACTCTTGATGAAGTGTGGTATCGTGTTGAAGCTGCATGGGCGGCTGTGCCTGTACACGCCATCCAAGCTCTGTTTGATTCAATGCCCAGGCGTATCAAGGCCGTTATTACGGCAAGAGGTGGTTGTTCTGGGTACTGATTTCTCAGGATTTATACACCCAAATTGCGTGAAAATGTAGTCACATGTCAGTTCTAGTATAATATATTTGTCCAATGAATACCCGTTTATCATCTTCATTCTTCTTGGTGTAGCAATTTTAATGGCCAGTAGTGTATAAATTTAGAAAGGGCGGGTAATCAAATTCTTACTGACATTAATAAGTGGTTCATAGAGAATTCACTGTCATTAAACTTTGAAAAGACCCACTATATGCAGTTCAGAACTTCCAAGAGATTTTCTTCTGGTGTGTGTATAAAATATGATGACATGGAAATAGGAGAAGTTGAGAGTGTAAAATTCTTGGGATTACAACTTGATAATAAATTCAGTTGGGAGCAACATACTAACGAACTGCTAAAACGCCTAAACAAGTTTGTGTTTGCAATGCGAATGATGTCAGACATAGGAGATATAAATATAAAAAAAACTGTCATATTTTGCTTATTTTCACTCCATTATTTCATATGGTATCATATTTTTGGGTAACTCCACAAACAGAGAAACAACTTTTAGAGTACAGAAGCGTATAATAAGACTAATGAGTAGTGTACATCCAAGAACATCATGTCGAAACCTATTCAAAGAATTGGGCATACTAACCACAGCTTCTCAGTATATTTATTCCTTAATGAAGTTTGTTGTAAATAATACATCTCTTTTTCTAACTAACTGCTTAGTACACCGTATCAATACTAGGAATAATAACAATATACATAAAAATTTAAAATCACTTACTCTTGCCCAGAAAGGAGTCCAGTATTCAGCAACGCATATTTTCAATAAGTTACCAGCAACCATTAAGAGTTTAGTTTCAGACAAGGCACAATTTAAACAGTAAAAGAATTTTTGGTGGTCAACTCCTTCTATTCCATACACGAGTTTCTCAACAAGTGCAGTAGACCATTTTAATGAAAATTTAGTATATTTAATTTTTGACAATACTTGGTTGTAACAGCCAAGTAACTACCTACTGTGTGAATGATGGATGTATGGAAAGTAGATTTAAGTCTTAAGTCTGTAAATAGTGGAAGTTTAATTTTAAATTTTGTGCATAATCCGACTGTTCTTAACTGAGGATCACTGAAATGAATAATTTACTTTAATTTTTCACAATACTTGGTTGTAATAGCCAAGAAACTAGTAAACGTCTGAATGATGGATTTCATGAAAGCAGATGTAAGTATTAAACCTGTAAATATTAGAAGTTTAAATTTAATTCATGTACATAATTTTACTGTTTATTGACTGAGGATCATTAAAATTAATGAAACTCAAGTTTTTCTAATTAACGTTTTGTAATGTGTTTATCTGACATGTTCCACACCCTCTTTTATGGATCTATGGAATGAATAATTAATCTAATCTAATCTAATCTAATAGCGCGCCAGCGTCAAAGCGAGATCTCGTGTGAGTGTGGCATGTTTGCTGCTTCTCACAGAGAATCACGCTATCCATGCTTGTAGCTCGTGGAGTTCAAACGCGTAATCCGCAGGGCAGCATTATCGCGAGAACTGCTAAACGATGCATCGGCTGGGAATCGAACCTAGGCCGCCCTGGTGGCAGGCGACCATTTCAGCAACGAACCACCTAAGCTCGGCTGCAGCAGCGCTTTTCATCCTTCCGGAGCAGCCATCTGCAGGGAGTGTGGAACCGGCGTCCAACACCGCCGGATAGTCTCGAAAAAAGTGCCACAGACGCGGAGTCCTGCACCGCTCTCCATACTCTCTTCGCCATCCCCGAATACCCTTACGGCGCCGGCGACGACCCACGCCGAAAGACTCAGACGCTTCCCGAGTACGTTTGGAAGCGCTCGCCTACCTCGCAGTGAACCTGCAGCTACCGCTGCCGGCGGGCAGAAAGTCGAGATAGCGCTGCGTGAACATCTGTGCTTTGGCGGTGTACTTATCAGCATACTCAGTTGCCTCGCAAGCAGCCTATTCGGGTTCGATTCCCAGCCATCACAACATGTCACAACTTTTCCATATGAATATCTCTGCTACATTAACGTTCTTCACCTCCTTATCTCTTGCACACCAGCCTGTAGTGCATTCCTCTGTCTCACCTTTAAACTTTGTTCCGCTGACGCTTGTATTGGGTTGTCTCGTAAATGTGTTCTCTTTTCGTTACAGTGCAATCACAAAGAACGCCTTGTAATATGCTTCCCCGTAGCACAGTTACAACAGATTGGTTACCGGCCTGTCTGCTTACACACTCAACACAAAGTCGTGCAGAATACACAGTAACTAACTGAGGCAGATCAGTTTTGTAAACAAACTATTTATCTCCTGAAGTATACAACATTAACGTCGAAAATATATTGCCATTTCTCTGGAAGGTTATAAATGCCATTCTTCCACAATGTGGTGGTTTTCAGGTTGATGAAACCTTCGAGGCTCAGTCTTCAGTCCTCCAAGGAGGTGTGGCTTTTGACGTTCAGGAAATTCCACAGGGAACGGAATATATTAAAGTCGGAAGGCGGAATGTCTGGCGAATACGGTTAGGGTAACACATCCCACTCAGCACAGCTTTTTCCGGGTCACCACAGAGATATGTGGTCTGGTGTTGTCGTGTTGAAAGACGACATCGTGTCCCAAAGCCAGTCGTTTCTCATCAGTGGCTGCCTTGAGACGATCCAACTGCGAACAGTATGTCTCAGAAGTGACAGTCTCATAGTTCGTAACACAGGATCCCTTTGCAGTCCCACCAGATGCATAGCAGATCCTTTCTCGGATGAAGCCCTGGTTTAGGAACCAATAGTGGTGGCTACCCTTTCTTGCACCACGATTTACTCCTCCGGGCGTTGTTGTACACGATCCACTTCTCTTATCCAGTTACCAGCCGTTCCCGAAAAGGAGCATTCTGACTGTGTATTAATAAGAAGTCACACTTGGACATGGGCTGAATAAAATTCGCTACACTCAGTTCATTTATGTAAGCTAGCTTCTTCAAGTTCCTGGCTACAGTAGTACGAGCGGCATGGAATTCCAATGCCAATGCCCGTCTTCTCATTCGTGAACCGTTGACTATCAAGTAATTAAGCCATTCCACGTCCGTAACCGATTTCTGTCCAGATCGAGGTTAGTTTGTTATGGCGAAATTCCCAGTTTGAAATCGAGTAAAGCACTTTTGACATGCTCGAGTGGCCACTGGATCGTCCCCGTGTACAGCACAAATCTTCTGCCAGCATTATGAGGCGGTTTTCCACTTGCGATACTAAAACAGCATGAGATGTCTGAATCTTTCTTCTTGCTATCCATAGCTTGTAAACACACGTTCACGCCGTTGCAGCCAACGCCAGGCACAAACACACAGTATCATATGCAATGATGTGTCAGATTGTCGACCTCTGCACCGTAGGGGCGGTTAGGCAACCGTCTTACACTGGTGGGCACGGCGGGTGCAAGGTTTGCAGGAGCTATAGACATAGCGCGCCTGCAAAACGAACGAGCTAACGAGACAACTCTAATAGTTCGACCTATGTCAAAGGCCAAGCACCAGAAACGACTGAGAGAGGTAAGGAGTGGCGAACCGACACACACACGACGCACTCCAACATTTCACTACGCTCACACTGTGAGCCTTAACGTACCAAGAGGGAAACGTGGCTGTCTTCACTTAGCCGCTGCAGCTATGTAAGGCGGGTGACCTTGAACGAGCTTTGCCTGGCTGCCGCTAGGGCTCGGCGATCGCGCTTTAGTTCTAGCAAAGCGCGATCCGCTGTGAAAAATACTTCCGCTGCGGCCAACGCCCATCCGGCTGATTGGCTGCCGCGCATTCTTATCATGCAGTGGCGTCAGCCGCTGTGTCCCATCCGGCATGGAGGGGCCCAGACTCTGCACTGAGGCTGCTGCACGTTCATTTGACTCGAGGCAACCACACAGTACAGACAGCCATGCTTCACTGTACCCGAAGATACAGAAGCACGTTTATGCTATTGTACATTTCTCTCCTTGTTGGGTTATCTTAGCTTGGGTTATATTTATTTCAATTTTGATTTTTAATACACAACTTCACATTGATCTTGCCAAGGGCGGAGAAGCGATTCTTCTTAGTGTTGTAGCTCCCTGGGACATTCTGGGATGCTCTCTGGGTACTCTGGGCACTCTGGGAATCTCTGGGTCTACTCCATTAATCTCTTCTTATAGAACCACGAAGCAGTCTGGAAAATTAATGACAAAAAATACTAAAATTAATACTGACAAGAGTACCCTGAGTTCCCATATGTTTTATTTATATAAAGGTCCTCCTGCCTCCATTCAGAGCCCTTCCATTCCGCCCGCCATAAATGTCTTCTATGGCCTGGCTTCTATTCGCTATTATTGCGCTCTGTTTTTCCTGAAAGGGTGCTAACATCTTCAATCATCATCATCATCATCATTTAAGACTGATTATGCCTTTCAGCGTTCAGTCTGGAGCATAGCCCCCCTTATAAAATTCCTCCATGATCCCCTATTCAGTGCTAACATTGGTGCCACTTCTGATGTTAAACCTATTACTTTAAAATCATTCTTAACCGAATCCAGGTACCTTCTCCTTGGTCTGCCCCGGCTCCTCCTACCCTCTACTGCTGAACCCATGAGTCTCTTGGGTAACCTTGCTTCTCCCATGCGTGTAACATGACCCCACCATCTAAGCCTGTTCGCCCTGACTGCTACATCTATAGAGTTCATTCCCAGTTTTTCTTTGATTTCCTCATTGTGGACACCCTCCTGCCATTGTTCCCATCTACTAGTACCTGCAATCATCCTAGCTACTTTCATATCCGTAACCTCAACCTTATTGATAAGGTAACCTGAATCCACCCAGCTTTCGCTCCCATACAACAAAGTTGGTCGAAAGATTGAACGGTGCACAGATAACTTAGTCTTGGTACTGACTTCCTTCTTGCAGAAGAGAGTAGATCGTAGCTGAGCACTCACTGCATTAGCCTTGCTACACCTCGCTTCCAGTTCTTTCACTATGTTGCCATCCTGTGAGAATATGCATCCTAAGTACTTGAAACCGTCCACCTGTTCTAACTTAGTTCCTCCTATTTGGCACTCAATCCGTTTATATTTCTTTCCCACTGACATTACTTTCGTTTTGGAGATGCTAATCTTCATACCATAGTCCTTACATTTCTGATCTAGCTCTGAAATATTACTCTGCAAACTTTCAATCGAATCTGCCATCACAACTAAGTCATCCGCATATGCAAGACTGCTTATTTTGTGTTCACATATCTTAATCTCACCCAGCCAGTCTATTGTTTTCAACATATGATCCATAAATAATATGAACAACAGTGGAGACAGGTTGCAGCCTTGTCTTACCCCTGAAACTACTCTGAACCATGAACTCAGTTTACCGTCAACTTTAACTGCTGCCTGACTATCCATGTAAAGACCTTTAATTGCTTGCAAAAGTTTGCCTCCTATTCCATACTCTCGTAGAACAGACAATAACTTCCTCCTAGGAACCCGGTCATATGCCTTTTCTAGATCTATAAAGCATAGATACAATTCCCTGTTCAACTCATAACACTTCTCCATTATTTGTCGTAAGCTAAAGATCTGGTCCTGACAACCTCTAAGAGGCCTAAACCCACACTGATTTTCATCCAATTGCTCCTCAACTAATACTCGCACTTTCCTTTCAACAATACCTGAGAAGATTTTACCCACAACGCTGATTAAAGAGATACCTCTGTAGTTGTTACAATCTTTTCTGTTTCCATGTTTAAAGATTGGTGTGATTACTGCTTTTGTCCAGTCTGATGGAACCTGTCCCGACTCCCAGGCCATTTCAATTATCCTGTGTAGCCATTTAAGACCTGACATTCCACTGCACTTGATGAGTTCTGACTTAATTTCATCCCCCCAGCTGCTTTATTGCACTGCAATCTATTGACCATTTTCTCCACTTCCTCAAACGTGATCCTATTTCCATCATCATTCCTATCCCATTCTTCAATGTCAAACAAAAAATTCTCGCAGGAATAAAAATAATCATTGCTTTGCAAGCACCATCCAAAGGAAATTAAAAGTTCATAGTACATCTTTGTGACAAGCAAAATGTGGCTTAATGAGGTTGCAGCTTTGCTGTTTCAAGTAAATTGTCGCAGGTATCGACGCATTTGCAATCAGTGAACAGAACAATTGTCCCAAACAAACTAAGTGTCTTAATAAAATTAGTAGATGTAAAGAAAAGTTCCTCTTCATTCGTGAGCATGAAGTTAATATCCCTGTCACTAACCTAAATTCACCGAACAACAGATCTCCTTCTTCGTAATGGCAAAAACAAATCATACATAAGTTTGCAGTGAAAATAAATATCTTCCTAAATGACATGGATAAAACTTAAAAATGTAAATGTTTTGTCTCTTGCACCAAACGCAAATTCCTTCTAGAGAGAACTCCTTTCTAGAAATAGACCCACTAGAGAAAAAGATACTGTTCTTTTATAACAATTAAAATCAACATGATGAAAATAGTTATATTCTTGTAGGAATTCGTATCTCTCTCCAAGAAAATTTCTTCTGTGACCTTGTGAACTTTGCAGAGGCCTGAAATAAGGATTTTGAGATGTGAATTTTCAAGGATCAAATGTTTCCGGTTTCTCTTGTACCTTTCCGCACACTTTTCAGTTGTAATTCACAACTCTGCTGAAAACTGTTTAACAACTGTTATTAAAAAGTTTTGCAAGGTCTCCTGTTATCGGAGGTGCCCTGTAGAATCCGGTGCTCCTCTCACTGGACTGGAACTATTATTTACAGACCCAAAATTGTGTGCTTTGCGTTGACCACCTTATACTAAGTGGCCTTCACATGTGGTCAGTGGTAACGATTGGATATGTTCAGCCACTCTTCCTTGAATTGACGTTGCGAGGTCTGGACTTCGTGATTGCTCCTCGTAGGACTGCCGGTAATAGTCTCATAGCGCCTCACTGTCGTTTCTGTGCGTATCTCTATACATTCCTTGAGCATGTAGCTCTTTTGTACGAAGAAATGTCGTACGAATTCTAATAGGGTCATCAACGGATCGATTGCAGCTACCTATGAAGCCAATTGGTTCTTCCTGAAAAGTGCGGCTGAGGGACTGTTTGGATGCATTTCACACAAAGCCATTGTTCTGTCCACCAAGAGAACAGCGCATTTGGTCAACAGGTCGGTGAGTTCTAAATTTCGCCTTTCCTGTGATAGTATCCGTGCAGCGCGAGACGATTTAATGATCTCCAACCTCCAAAACCATCCAATAAACACCTTGCGCTAGGGTCCCGCTTAACTTCCTCGACACGTTCAAAATTTGTCTTGGAAACCACCCCTCTGACAGGACATTGATCAGCGTTGCCAGAGCTCTGAGTTCAGAAGCAAACGCCAAATGCAGGCTGCCGTTTTCTACAAGTTTGCTTGAGAAGAGACACCTCATATTTTTTATTGATCATTGATTTGGAACCACGGTCGTTCACTGTGGCGGCTAGAGATTCGCAAGGGGATCATAACCGTCTTAGGCCGATCGATGTATGACACTGACGCTTGACTGTACTACTACGATATGGAATATATCGCTTCAATGTCCTCCCTGTTGCTAACAAATAAGCCGAGGTCATCTGCTTACGCAGTACATACCTCCAGGGCGGTACCAACCCTTACGCCCCGGCACAGGGAACTCAGTTTGCGCAGCAGAGGATCGGAAGAAGCACCATGTAAATTGGACAGCCCTGCTTTATTCAACGTTGGACCTTCACAAATTGCGACACCATTATCCAAATACTTTTGCTGAAACAAATTGGTAAATATCTGTGCTCTTCTAACAATATCGTAACCTGGGCACTAAGATGCTCTCCGTTTTCTCCTTGTAGTTCGTCCTGCCGCTATTCTTCGAGAGGGTGATCTTCCCCTCCATCTGCTGAACATGCGGTGGTTGTGAAAGACGTGCCGTAATACCTTGGACTATATCACTCTAATGGGGTTGTGACGTAGTTCTATCGACCACCGAGCTTTCCCGTAGCAGTTAGACAGGGCCGCCGCTCTTTGTTGGGACAGTCACCCCAAAGGTCGTCCACCGAATGACACATGCTGCATGTCTGTGGTTGTCCACTATATAATATGTACTCCCTACGTCTTCCGATGAACACGTACGACGGAATGTGTCTGCGTAAGTCGATTCGAATACACTGAACACCGCTGTCTACTTGGCATTAGTATGCAATGGACCATTTTTTATTTGTTAGATTAAGTGCATGTCCATCCTAACAATGAGCATTAGCTATTTCGTGGTTTGGATATTCGAAAGATACGTTAAAATCTCTTAACAGTTCGAATGCCTTAACCTGTGTATTGCTCAGTGACGTTACTGATGCTGCAATCAATCTGTGACGGAGCAAGCTGGGATCTTGTTACCTCCTGTCTTGTTTTGCCATCTGCCTCCTTAAAATTGGTTTTTTTCCATTTCCGACTAATTACCATTAACATACGTGAGTATAATCTCCATTTCATAAAAGAGAAAGGTTGACCCTCAATCTTAAAGAATATAGCACCAGATCTAATTTTGTGCTCAGTTTTGTGTATGTAATTGATTTCCTAATGTAGTTTGACTATTCCTAGTTAATATCTTTAATTATAGGATGAAATCGGTAATTGTTTCGTAACTTAAAGTCCGTTGTTGACTTATAAACAAATATAAATTCTATAATAATTATAAACATTTGGAGGAACAATGAACAGTATTCTTAAAGGATCTATTTGGCTATGTTCGAAAACATGTTAGCAAAGCCAGCCCTTAATTAATTCCAAAGTAATTACCAGTTTTGTCAAAAGCATTGTTTGCTTAACTATATCTCTTAATTTCATCATTTAAACAAATAATTCGGCTTAACCCACGTGGTGGAAGAAACTGTTATTAAGAACAAATTTTTCGATGTATGCAGTTAATTTAATGAGTTATATTTTAACTGTAATTTCTGTAACTTTAACATCGAACTATGTACAGTTTCAGTACCTATCATTGTGATGATATATAAAGGCCCGATTTTTATGCTTGAGGCAGTCAGTCCACGACCGAGTTTCAGAAGATACTGGTATTGGTTACATCAACAACAATGCATCAACCTAATTGTGAAATAAGTGTAACACAAATAGGCCGTGACTTGAAACAATGACAGTGTCTGTTCAGTACGTACCATATTATTCGACAAGAGTTGTGAACTGTGTGGGTAGGTTTTTACTGCTCATAGATGTTCAACGGTAAACTATTGTAGCAGTCGCTGACGTATGCCTGCAAACTGTTAACGAGGCTTATCGAAAGTTAAATAACAGTGTACTGGTCATATTAGCTGTGTATATTGGAGACTTGTGCACAGTAAAAGTAAAGAACTCTGTAACACAACTGTGCAGCTGTCGGCTACATCATTTACAGCAGTCAGTGTTGAACTTCCACCCCCCATTTTTCAGCCAGTATAGTAATGCAGTACGTCGACACCGAGGACAATCAACGAGGAAATAATGCAGGCAAACGTCACAAATATGCTTGAATTTCCAGATTCCGTTATTTTCCTATACTAGCCTTTCACGAATACTGTGGTTTGCTAACTTGAGAAGACACGAATACAACGACGAATCTAGCAGCGTGCCTATTAATTCGTCTTTTGGCAGACTCAGAGTATCACGTACCCGTGTGTGGATTTTGAATCATTCAACCCACCGCGTGTTTGCATAAAAAGTGTGTTGTACCGTAAAACTTCAATATGTGTTTGCAGCCACTTCAGTCATCTAACTTCTGAAGAGTCACCAAATACTAACAAACGCAGCTGATGGTAGCGAAGTCGCCTCCATGAAGCCACAGCACAGCGGGCAGCGCCGACGTAAACATTGTCGTGCGGCCAGACTGCCAGACCTCGTAGCGCGGCCATGTAAGCAGGTGACTTTAGCCGGCCGGAGTGGCCGAGCGGTTCTAGGCGCTACAGTCTGGAACCGCGAGACCGCTACGGTCGCAGGTTCGAATCCTGCCTCGGGCATGGATGTGTGTGATGTCCTTAGGTTAGTCAGGTTTAAGTAGTTCTAAGTTCTAGGGGACTGATGACCTCAGTGGCTAAGTCCCATAGTGCTCAGAGCCATTTGGACCAGGCGACTTTTTTTCTCCATTAAATCAGAAGGGTGATCACCCGCTCGGTTTGGTTCACCACACCCATCCGCCTTGTAACATACCCAACCTAGGTCTACTCGTATTCGGGAGGACGACGGTTCAATCCCGGGTTCGGCCGTTCTGATTTAGGTTTTCCGTGATTTCCCTACATCGCTCCAGGCAAATGCCAGGATGGTTCCTTTGAAAGGGCACGGCCGACTTCCTTCCCCATCCTTCCCTAATCAGATGAGACCGATGACCACGCTGTCAGGTCTCCTTCCCCAAACAACCCAACCCAACCCCCTAGGTCTACTGGTCTCTTAGCCATCGTGTGTAGTCGCAAGTTCGGTAGCTTCTGGCGGCCCCCGATGTTGCCCTTCCATGTACTTGTGGAGGCGGGCCAGTTTTGTTTGGATCTTGTCTTCTTTGCTGAGTGTCATTACGTCGTTTTGTCGAAACTGAATACATTTTGACTACGATTTGGTTACGATTAAATTACACAAGATAAAATACTGGATAATGAAATTCAAGTTAGATAATTATACATTAGAAGGTATAATGATAGGAAAGGCAGAGAGCGAGAGAGATGGATACAGAGAGAGACTGCAGCTCTGAATCGCTACGATTTTTGTGTTAACGATCATACCATTGATACGGAGCTACCTAGTCTAGATTACTGCTACCTCGGTAAAATCCGATGTTTGAGTGTCTGCATTGTAATGGGGTTTAAGAAGTAATTAAACTCTACAACATACGTCTATAAGTACACTACTGACCATTAAAATTGCTACACCACGAAGATGACGTGTTACAGACGCGAAATTTAACCGACAGGAAGAAGATCTACTACATCTACATCCATACTCCGCAAGCCACCTGACGGTGTGTGGCGGAGGGTAAGATGCTGTGATATGCAAATGATTAGCTTTTCAGAGCATTCACACAAGACTGGCGCCGGTGGCGACACCTACAACGTGCTGACATGAGGAAAGTTTCCAAGCGATTTCTCATACACAAACAGCAGTTGATCGGCGTTGCCTGGTGAAACGTTGTTGTGATGCCTGCTGTAAGAGGGAGAAATGCGTACCATCACGTTTCCGACTTCGATAAGGGCCGGATTGCAACCTATCGCGATTGCAGTTTATCGCATCGCGACATTGCTGTTCGCAATGGTCGAGATCGAATGACTGTTAGCAGAATATGGAATCGGTGGGTTCAGGGTGGTAATACGGAACGCCGTGCTGGATCCCAACGGCATCGTATCACTAGCAGTCGAGATGACAGGCATCTTATCCGCATGGCTGTAATGGATTGTGCAGCCACGTCTCGATCCCTGAGTCAACAGATGGGGGCGTTTGCAAGACAATAACCATCCGCACGAACAGTTCGACGACGTTTGCAGCAGCATGGACTATCAGCTCGGAGACCATGTCTGCGATTACCCTTGACGCTGCATCACAGACAGGAGCGCCTGCGATGGTGTACTCAACGGCGAACCTGGGTGCACGAATGGCAAAACGTCATTTTTTCGAATGAATCCAGGTTTTATTTACAGCATCATGATGGTCGCATCCGTGTTTGGCGACATCGCGGTGAACGCACATTGGAAGCGTGTATTAGTCATCGCCATACTGGCGTATCACCCGGCGTGATGGTATGGGGTGCCATTGGTTACACGTCTCGGTCACCTCTTGTTCGTATTGACGGCACTTTGAACAGTGGACGTTACATTTCAGATGTGTTACGACCCGTGGCTCTACCCTTCATTCGATCCCTGCGAGACCTTACATTTCAGCAGGATAATGCACGACCGCATGTTGTAGGTCCTGTACGGGCCTTTCTGGATACAGAAAATGTTCGATTGATGCCCTGGTCAGCACGTTCTCCAGATCTCTTACCAATTGAAAACGTCTGGTCAATGGTGGCCGAGTAACTGGCTCTTCACGATACGCCAGTCACTACTCTTGAAGAACTGTGGTATAGTATTGAAGCTGCTTGGGCAGCTGTAGCTGTACACGCCATCCAAGCTCTGTCTGACTCAATGCCCAGGCGTATCAATGCCGTTATTACGGCAAGAGGTGGTTGTTCTGGGTACTGATGTCTCAGGATCTATGCACCCAAATTGCGTGAAAATGTAATCACATGTCAGTTCTAGTATAATATATTTGTCCAATGAATACCCGTTTATCTGCTGCATTTCTTCTTGGTGTAGCAATTTTAATGGCCATTAGTGTAGATATGCTCTACTACAGTGTGCAGTGTCCTTGTGGTATTTTAACTCGAGAATATTTTTCAGTATTATTTCTTCTTTTGTGTGACTGAATACATTGGGGTTACTGGTAACAATATTGTTACAAATAAATACTAATGTGCGAAATAAAATGTATGTGGCACAATATTATAAATTTGACAACGTATAAAATATATGAGAGGAAATTTTCAACAATGTATAAGAATATATGACAGGAAACACATAGAAAGGGAGAAATTTGAACTACTTTGAGGCTTACTTTATAGATATAAAAAATGCTTAACATTGTCCTCCAAAGGTTCGCTCTCCTTTGTGTTATGTGGCTGCTGTTGTAAAGTGTAGTATGGTCGTGTCTTTTTGTATATGTTGTAGACTGTCTGTAAAACATCATCTGCGGCTCTGTTAAACGCCTCCCACCTGTCTTTGCCCTTGATCGCTAAACTTAGGACTTTGTGTGACTGTAGCTGCGCTGGTGTAGCTGTTTAGTTTTTGTGATAACAGAAAACTGTGTTCTCGGGAGCTATGTTCCCCACATGTACAAGTGGCATTTTGGCAAAATGTGACGCTCTGTTAAGTGAATCAGGTGAGAGTCGTGTCCTGTCACGTATCCCATAAACCGCATGGGTTTAATATGCCTCATATTCAGTGTTCCCTGATGTCCGGGGAAAAAATTGGAGAATACGACAGATTCGTCACTTCCCTCTCACTCCTTTTGTCACACATACAACTACCAGTTGATGAGTTGGCACTTCTCGGTGATGAACAACGGACTATTTCTATCCACATACCTACCAATCTCTATTATATTGCTTTGTGTTTAATGTTATCCACTCATGTATTTTTTGATAAAACTTGTGTTACATTTCTTAGAAATTTAAGTCTTCCACTTTCATGATTTACCACCAGTTCCTTTTTTTTAATTACTGATTCCAATATAATGTCAATTCACAAGGATATGGCAAGGTTCTGAACTTCTTAGCGAGAGTGTTATCGTAGAACTGAATTTATGCTAGTTAGTCATCAATCTACTGGAAGTATTATGAGTACTGATGTCTATTGGTTTCCCATTCTGACTTCTGACACCTCAACTGCGCAAAAGCATATGCAAGAGGTGACAGCTAGTCTGTTTGCTGGCCATGAACTCTTAATGGAGGGTTTCTGGAGTGTGGCTTTTAGTGCTCCACAAAATTTAAATTAAAAGTTTGGGAAACAGAGCAAAATTTGTTGGGACTCAGATGAAAGGCTCCCAATTAAGATTAGCAATTTAACTAGCCAATGTATCGTTAAACAGAAATCAGAAATTCTGTATCATACAGGATGACATGAGTTGGTGTTTATGATGGTGTCTGTACATGTTGGTTTGCGGTTAATACTAAATATGTGTTTATGATCTTTCCTAACAGTGTTAATAGTCAATACTATTATTTTGCACCATTTCTAAAGTGAACTGTATCTTTTGATGACCATTATTAAAGGAATCAGTAAACTGTGGTAATTCTCTATCACTACATTCAAACAGTACGAGCCATTCATCAGCGTATCTTTTGTAGCAAACAGTTTTTTGTTGCAGAGTGCTGCATTTCTGGAAAAATTTGCTTTCTAAATCATTGATGAAAATGTTAGCTAGTGTTCTAGCAGAGCTATTACCCATAGCAAGGCCTTCTTTCTCATGACATATTTTTCTGCTGAATTCAGAGTGGTTGTGGTAATGGAAGTTCAAGAAGTTCAATTAACTCTCTAATTCCCCTGAACAGAGCTTTCTTGTTTTTATGAAATTTTGATTAATTGTTTGCTGGCATTCAGGTATTGGAGTATTCATGTCTAAATTAGTTATGCCATGATGGCATTATCTATCTACATTCTGAAGTTAATTTGGTAATTCAGTTTTTATGTTAAATGTAATGTTAAAGGAAAACACTTTCTTTAATTTTCTATTTAATTCATGACTGTATGATATGTTGTTCACTATAGGATGTATTCCTTTATTTTTCTCTGGACCTGAGATATGGCAAGGTACATTACATAATTTTTGCTGGCTTTTTCTCTCTCTTGGTAAACAGAAAACGTATTTGATCTATCTTCTGTTTAAAAGAGTAGGTATGGAATTTCTTGATGAGATACTTATTTACTTTCATCATACCATTTTTCAAAAAGAAACCTATCATTATATCTATAAATTCTTTATTGCATATGGTCCTTACAGAGCTTCCCTTATCTGCCTTAGTGACAACTTCTTGATTGTCATCTAGTTTTTTATTTAATGTATGAAGTATCTTATTACATGTGGGTGGAGGTTTTTCCCAGCATATGTTTTGTTTCCAGGGCTCTCGGATGTCCAGCTGGATGCGATCATTGAAGTCCCACAATATTTTCGCCATCATCAGGTGGTTCTGATGGAATGGTCTGTCTGCTGTGATTTCAACGATCGCATCCAGCTGGACACCTGAGAGCCCTGGAAACTATCTTATTACAGTCATTGTGAGAGAACTATCTTTTGGAATTTTTGGTAAGTTGTTTTTTAGTATTTATGCTGTATTAACAGTCCGATATTTATTGAGTTTAGTGAGTCCAATAGCTATTTTAGTTTCATCTATAATTTCTCTAAGTTCGATTTATGTTGAGGTTGAAAATTATAATCCCTTTTGTAGTAAAGTCAATTTATCTTTCGTGAAAGTGATGTTGGCGAGATTAACAACTCTTTAATAAAGTGGATAATTTATAATGGAATGATTATTTTTCAACACCATAAATTCTTGAAGTACACTCATTATTTTACTATCCTTCCTAGCTTGAAATGGCATGACATGATTATTAACGTGATTTTCTAAGACACATTTCAATCTATCATACAAGTCTTGGGATAACATTGTCTTCAAGTTTGATTCAGTTTTCACTGTCCATCGTTAACAAGTCCTTATTTTTATAAGCATCAAGAATTTGGAGTTTTATCCACAATTTTTGGTTTACACTGTTCTAATTTTTATATATTGCCTATTTGTATTCTCGAATATTTCAGAGTCACTTTCAGGTCTAAAACGTTGTTGTTAAAATCTATCTGAAGCTTTCTGTTTCTTTCTGTATTACCTTACATAGTTGTGTAAGGTCTCCAGTCGCCTGAGTTGGAAGATTTATCATGTTTGTTGACATTGTCATCGTTTGAGACAAGAGATCTGTCGTTATTTTTATATTAAGAGTTGATAATCCTTGCAGCCAAGATCGTAAATAAAGTATTAGTTTGATTACTAATGTCAGCTATACACATGCCGTCTTCAGGTCTAAGATAAAAAATTGCACATAAGAATGTAGTAAGGTATCACAGCTTATATGGATTAAAATTACAGATCCAAAGAAGAAAACTGCACACAAAATTATAGCAAGGTTCAAAAGCATATATAAAAAGTAATTACACAGTACATACCATAAAACACTCTTGATTGGCATGATTGTCACAGTGGCTCAACACATAATTAAAATCTTTTCAAAAAAATGACCATATACAGACAAAATGATAGGTAAAACAGGTTTACATCACAAATAACCAACCCAATAACAGGTTTACATCATACATAACCAACCCAGTAGAACTAAGGTTATAAAACGAAAAATATGTATTATGATAAGGAAGAGGCACAGAAAATGAGAAAACTTATTTACACAAGTCAAAACTATCCATTAGAATGAATATATATGTAAAAGGTATCGTCTTGTCTAAGACCTTAAATCGTGTTATAATCAGCTAGAGTCCTCTTTCTTCAGTTATAAGATGAACTTTACTGAAGCTAATAATTTAGTTATAAATAAACTTATGTTCTGTATTGGTTTTGGATTTTATTAGAATATTAGAATTTCATGTACATTACATAGTCAACTGCTAGCGCCATTTAGCGATAATTGTGTCCAACAGCTTATCGAACTAAGCGACCGTGAGTCCTCTCTTCAGTAGAGTAATGGCTACATGTGTTGTCCTGACATGTATACACGATTTCAAATACTTTGTTTCTTGGTCGTTGTAACGGTCATCAACTGCGAAACTCTTCTCAGATACAACGTTGTAATATAATACCTATGATGATCTCTGCTATGAGATAATACGAATACTGATTGAACTGTGTCAGTTACTGGGTTTTAACAGCATAACGCCTTGTGTAAGACAATATATTATACACATACATTCATTCTAGTATATATTTTCTCAAATTCACTTCCTTTTCCTTAACTTAATATACATTTTTCAGTTTTATGACCTTAGTTCTATTTGATTGGTTATGAACGATCTAAAGCTAATTTTCCTTTACGTTCTGTATGGACGTTGTTATTTTCGAAAAAAAAGATTTTAACGATGTGTTGAGCTGTTACAGCATTTACGCTAATCAAGAATTTTTTTTTATATGCATCCGATATTTACATTTTATTATATAAATTTGAATCTTGGTATAATTTTATGTATAGTTTTGTGTTTAGGATGGGTAGTTTTGACCCGTATAAGCTGTTGTACTGTGCTACATTTTAATGTGGAATTTTATATCTTAGATCTGAATATGGCTTGCATGTTGCTTAAACTACTGATCAAAGTAAATATTTATTTACGATCTTGTCTTCTAGGAGTTTCGATCCTTAATATAAGAATTGTTGAATTAGTTGTTTCTGTGTTGAGAAACCGTTTTATTGCTTTTGAATTTATTATCACGTCTTCAGCTCCAATTGTGGTACTTCAGTTGGTTGTTTGGTACGTTAAATAATGTTAGTACTGGATTCCTTGCAAGTTTCCCGCGTTTCACACTCACTGATTTGACTGAAAGCGTGATGAGAAAAACTTCACGTTGTGAGTAGATATGCGACGTTTTTCTGCAAGAGGTCAGGTGTTCTGATGTTTGTTTGCCGTTTTATGTTCACAAAAGAAAACGACGTTCTTCATTAATTGTCAGGTTGTAGGTTACAGAAAAATCGTAAATAAACTCCGCTGTAATGTACCGTTTTATGCGTCTCAGTCTCCTCAGAAAGCTAAAGAAAGACAAATGTGGTGTAATTTTTTAGTTATTACCGATTTTGATTGCACTTCATACGCTCCCTACCGAAGAAAGTATCTTGCAAATCAGTGTAAACGATAATATTTACACTCATCCTATGTCGCATTCAGAAGTGTAGCTTTCTGTCCGCTTGGAGTGCTACTGTAGCAGTGCATAACAAGAACGAGTAAGAGTGTCGGTGCTGTGATTTCACAGTCAGTTGGCCTTTGATCTTTCCGACTGACGTAACTGTTAGATTGAGCATGCGGCGTCTTTGCGCTGTCGTCAGGAACTGCAGCAGCTGCTGCCGGTTTTCCACTATTTCCGCTGTTTCCCTGGGCATCTATTTATGCGGAGGTGAAGATAGAGAACCCTAACGTACTCGTCCCAGATACTTCCCAGCGTGACATAGTCAGTGCCAACACCGGACCCTGCTTTCTAATCTACAGTTGCTTCGTGATTTATACGAGGGTGAGTCAAATGAAAACCTTAAATTTGTAATAACAAATCGAAATTTCGCGCCGTTATCCTGTAAGTTGATAAGCGTGCTACAAACAGCGTGCAGAATGGCCTGTAGTTGGCAGCATAGTACAGATGCACACACACCGTCGCAGTATCAATATAAAGATGGCCGCCCCACTCGCGACTTGCACCAGAGAAGAACAGCGTTCTGTTATTTGGTTTTTGCGTAGTGAAGGTGTGAAACCTATTGAAATTCATCGACGAATGAAGGTTCAGTACGGTGATGCATGTTTGTCACAGCAGAAAGTCTACGAATGGAGTAGGAAGTTCGCAAGTGGTGTGACTTCAGTGGAAGATGCTACTCATCCAGGTCAGGCACAACGAGTTGTGACTTCACAGAACATTGCCGTAGTTGAAGCCATAGTGAAGGAAAACCGCCGAGTGACACTGAATGACATTGCAGCATGTTTTCAGATTAGTCATGGATCAGCACACCACATTGTGCATGATGTGCTCCAGTTTCACAAAGTGTCTGCAAGACGGGTGCCACGGCAGCTGACTCCTAAAATGAAAGAACGACGTGTTGATGCTTGTGAAGAACTTGGTTCAAAAAATGGTTCAAATGGCTCTGAGCGCTATGGGACTTAACATCCATGGTCATCAGTCCCCTAGAACTTAGAACTACTTAAACCTAACTAACCTAAGGACAGCACACAACACCCAGTCATCACGAGGCAGAGAAAATCCCTGACCCCGCCGGGAATCGAAGCCGGGAACCCGGGCGTGGGAAGCGAGAACGCTACCGCACGACCACGAGCTGCGGACTGTGAAGAACTTCTTGGGCGCTTTGAACGAGGAGGTGATGGCTTCCTTGCAAGAATTGTTACTGAGGACGAAACCTGGGTTCACTTCCACCAACCGGAAACGAAGAGAGAGAGCGAGGAAAGGCCTCGTTCCTCATCACCAAAACCAAAGAAGTTTGGAACAGAACCATCGGCAGGGAATGTTATGACAACTCTCGTTTTGGACGAAAAAGACGTCATTTTGGAGCATTACATGCCTAGAGGGACCACTGTCACCAGTGCATCGTACACAGATCTCTTAAAAAAATCATCTACGGCCTGCAATCAAATCAAAGCGACGTGGATTGCTGTCAGCATGTGTCCTTTTGCAATATGACAGTGCAAGGCCCCACACTGCCCGTACAACAGTTGCAACAATCACAGACCTGCATTTTGAGTGTCTTCCTCATCCACCATACTCACCAGACCTTGCCCCAAGTGTTTTCCGTATGTTTGGACCACTCAAAGGCACAATGGAAGGAAAGGAGTTCCGTTCTGATGAACAGGTACGCCACGCGGTGCATGGGTGGTTGCTCGTACAGCTTTTGTACATGAATACAGTCCCTAAACAGTACAAAACTGACCCATCGACAATGTTTATCCCGCAGCATAATCGTACAAACATAATGTCGTTTGACCATCGCACGGGCTCCCTTATGGAGGACATAGCAATAGGCACTCCTGGCGTAGAAAAATAAACGGAAAGAGTTCAGATGGAATGCTAGATGTGTTTTACAAAGAGAACTCTACGACAATTTCCCCTTATTAAATTTCCATTTATCGTGAACGTATCACCTAGCGCAAATTCCCAAGCGATTGGAAAGAAGCACATATGGCGCCACCAAACAGGTATAAGGAACAATAAAAGAACGGACCCGCAAAATTACAGGTGAGTACCATTTGCTGCAGAATCGTTCAACATATTCTCAGTAAGCTTCTGTCCATGAATCAGCATGGTTCGCTCTTGCGAAACTCATCTTGCCCTTTCCTCACATGATACTCTGCGAACTATGCATGAAGGGAAACAGGCAGATATTTGTAGAGTTCCGAAAATCATTTGACACGGTGCCCCATTGCAGACAGTTAACGAAGGAGTGAGGATATAGAATGGGTTTCTAGTTATGGGATTGGCTCAAAGACTTGTTAAATAATAGAGCCCAATACGTTGTCGTCTACGGCGAGTATTCATCAGAGATAATGGCATCTTGAGGAGCGCCCCAGGGAAATGTGACAAGACCGTTGTTGTTCTCTCTATATATAAATGATGTGACGGACAGGGTGGGGAGCAATCTGCAGTTGTATGGTGATGATGCTGTGGTGTACGGTAAGACACACAGTCACGTCGATTATATACCTAGTAACGCAGCAAAGCAGTATGAAATGGAATGAGCTTGTAAGGATTGTAGTAGAGAAGGCATGTAGTCGAATTTGGTTTATTGGGAGAATTTTAGGAAAGTCAAGTACATCTTTAAGGGACAACGCGTTTTGGACCCCAGTATGACCCATTCTTGAGTACTGCTCGTGTGTTTGGGATCTGTACCAGGTCGGAATAAAGGAAAACATCGAAGCAGTTCAGAGGCGGGCTGCTAAAGTTGTTACCGGTAGGTTCGAACAGCACACAAGTGTTATAGAGACGGTTAGGGAACTCATATGGGAATCACTGGATGGAAAGAGACGTTTTCGAGGTACACTACTGAGAAAACTTGGGGAACCGACATCTGAAGCTGACTGGAGAACGATTCTACTGCCGCCAACGTACACTCCGCATAAGGACCACGAGCTTAAGATGATGCGACTCGTAGGAAGAAATATAGGCAGTCGTTTTATCCTCGCTCTATCTGCGACTAGAACAGAAAAGGAAATGGCAGGTAGTGCTACAGAGTACCCTCCGCCACACACAGTACGGTGGATCCGAAATATGTGAGTAGATGTAGTCATCTCATGTGGCGGTTAAAGCAATCGCTGTCGGTTCGGCGCTCGTCTGCAGGCGGTACACCGACTTCCCGCTTGGCAGCAGTGCCGCTGCGCCTGATTTGTGCTGCGCCCTGCGGCCAAGACCAGAACTACGACGTACGGCGCATGTTGGCGTTAGCTGTTCAGCCGAGATGTCAGTATCGCTTTGCTTCATTGTTACGGCCAGCATCTGCCAGTAGAGCGACTACCATACTCTCGCGAGAGCATGACAGTTTTCACAATCTACCAACTTCATTAACATTTAAACTTCCTGGCAGATTTGAACTGTGTGCCGGACCGAGACTCAAACTCGGGGCCTTTGTCTTTCGTCGACAAGTGGTCGCAGACCTTCTGTGAGGTTTGGAAGGTAGGAGAGGAGGTACTGGCCGAATTAAGGCTATGTGGACGGATCGTGAGTCGTGCTTGGGTAGCTCAGATGGCGCAGTTCCGTTTCAGGCGCGCTTGCGAGTGGACGTTGTTTACTGCTGTGCTGTTCCGTGTTTACATCGCTGTACTTGTGCTTCGCCGAGTGCTGTCCGTCCGTTAATCTCCGTGTTCGTTCATATTCCTTGTGATCTGATCGCTTCTTCTGGTCATGCTGCTGCTAATTGAAATTTCGGTTGTTTAACCAAAATTTCGTCGCTGGGTTAACCATAGCTACAAACCTCAGGAAGAATACTCTGGTAGTTGCTTTTGACAAAGAATCCCATCCTGTTCAGCCGACATCCCTGGAAATAGGTGACTGGATTCCACAGGTAACTGATCTAAATTCTGAAACCATCCATATCTGGCAACTGGATCGGGAGAAATACTCTGTTTTTGTCAAGTTACTGCGACTGTTGCTAAAGTGTTATGGAAGTGGGACTATGAAGTAGATTTTGTGCATAGATATGATTATAAAAGTAAGGTTTCCATCTATAGAGCTGACATTGATTACAAAACCGTTAGTGTCTTGAATCTTCCCATTGAAATTGAAAATGATAATATTAAGAAAGCTCTTTCAAACCACAGGCACTTTAAATTAATTGCAAACGAAAGATGGTAGTCTCATTTGAAACTGCAATGTTTCAATGGGGTCCGCTGTGTAGAGACAGACGTTAAGACAAATATTCCGTCTCACATAACTGTTTGTGGCTATAAGGCACAAATTGTTTATACAGGCCAGGAAGCTACATGACATGTGTAACAAAACCGGCCACTTCAGACAGGGATGTCCGCAGCGAACTGTTGTTCTTAGGAGTAATTTGATACAGCATCAAAAACTTACCTTAAATGATCTGTTACCAAAGAATAGCTCAGATCAACTGGTTGAGGATGTTAAAGCAGCGGACCAAGCTGATGTTCCCCTTCACGATAACAGTCAATTTCCCCTGTTAACAACAAAGGGAAACCCTGTTACCACTTCTCATGAAACTGAAATGAGACCGAAAAACGACCTCTGGAGACAACTGATAGTTGTTCAGAGGACGATCTGTCCTGTACAACTCCCTCAGTTTGCAACTAAAACAGTACAATGAGGAAGCAGAGGAACTGGAAGACAGAATGCGAGTGGAAACTATTAAACAGAAAGATAGTAAACATACTGTACCAGAAAATGAAGGTGGTGTAGTCAGTATCAACTTGAAAGAAACAACAGGTGAAGTAACTGATTGCAAAGATCAGCAGATATCTGTTAGTAAAAAAATTCAGGGAGAGGTTGCAAAACTGCGGTCTCTATTCATTTCCCTCAATCAGGAAGTTATATTAATAAAGAACATGGAAGTGGTGGCCAAAATGAAATCATGCTCGACGCCACAGGGCAGGCACCAGCAACAGAAATTGAGAAAGTGTCTGATGCTGCTCCAGATGAGCCATAAAGTAAAATTTAAAAAAATGTGAATGTAGCTCGTAACCAAGGGACGGGAAAATCCGGAAAGCGTGACCCAAGGCCAAAGAATGTTCGGTATGAAACGTTCCTACACGAATCACTAGAGGAAAAATCAGAAAGTTTACAAGGAAATCAGTCTGCTAGCAGTACAAGAGTAAAACTTCAGAAGTAGAAAAAGGCAGACAGTAACTAATAAACCGATTCAAGTGTTATTCCATGATCAGCCTTCTGAGAAAATTCTTAATAGTTTAACTGAACCCTGAAGCACAGGAAACTAAATAAGTTCATGAAAACAACCACATAGTGCAATGAAGCACTCTTATTCTGTTACCACAATAAACATAAATAAAATTACGTCCAGTTTGAATTTATCGGCACTTAAGAAATTTTGTTGCTAGAAGTTCTAATGTCGGATTTAGTAATTCCCAGTTACGTCAGTACATAAATGGGTCTAACGAAACAAGGGTTGGAATAGTTGTTTTGGTGAGGGAAGGGATTCCAGTAAGTGAGGTGGAACGACTGGAATCCGGAAGAGGAATAGGACTAAATATCTATGATGTGACTATCATCAACTTGTATGCCTCTTCAGGAAGTTATCACCAAGCTGACAGGGCACGTTTCTTCAAAGATGAACTGATGTACTTGTTAAGGAAATATCCAAGACAGTTATTACTTGGGGGTGACTTTAATTGTGTTTCAAATCAGAAAGATCAGTTACCTAATTTTAATTTCTCAAGTGAACTAAATCAACTAGCTACTGGTTCAGAATTAAAGGATGTATGGGAAATCAAATACCCCTCCATCGTTGAGTTCACTTATGTAACGGCAACATCTCGTAGCAGGATTGATAGATTATATATTTCTAAAAATCTTGAAACTTCCGTGACATAAGTGGAAACCATTCGTATGTACTTTTCAGACCATTCAAGTGTTTTAACTTGAACAAATCTAACAAGACAGCCAGTTCGCCTATACAAAAAAATTTTAAAAAAATGTCATGTGACTAGGGCCTCCCATCGGGTAGACCATTCGCCGGGTGCAAATCTTTCGCTTTGACGCGACTTCGACGACTTGCGCTTCGATAGGGATGAAATAATGATGATTAGGACAACACAACACCCAGTCCCTGAGCAGAGAAAATCTCCAACCCACCTGGGAATCGAACCCGGGCCCTTACGATTGACATTCTGTCGCACTGACCATTCAGCTACTGGGGGCGTACAGCCTACACAACAATCAGTGGAATTTGAACATTTCCTTGTTGGTAAATTATGATTTACAAGACCTGAATGAAGAAGCATGGGCAATATGCCTGTGTGCTTGTAGTATATATGCCACTGCCATCGACTGGTGGGTTAAAATGGAGAAGCCAAAGTTGAGGAAGGTTGTTATTCAATACAGTGCCCAGTGCGTAGGATAAATGAAATGCACTATAGAATATTACTATTCCTTTTTGAGAGTTCAATATGATCAAGTCTCAGCAGGTTCCTCACTTCGGATAGCAGATATCAAAAAAGTCAAAGCCAAGTTACTTAATATCAAGAGAAATCAAATGGAAGGGCTGAAAATAAAATCGAAGGCAAATTCGGTGTCAGAAGAAGTAACTCAAAAAAGGTACGATTCTCAAAACCCAGCAGGATACCATGAACGAGTTTTATCGCTATTATTGCGAGCTAAATCCTGTAAATCAAAGTAGTGATGCATTCTTGGAAGAATTCCTTGACATCCTAGCTCCACAGCTGACAGAAGATGACAACGAAAATTTTCTCGAGATAGTGAGGAGGATGTGTATGAGACTCTGTGTGCCTCACCACCAAAAAAATCCCCAGGACCAGATGGTCTGTCAGCAGAGTTTTACATCTGTTACTGGCCAATAGTGGGTGCGAAAATCACGGACATTCTAAATGAGGTTATCCAAGATACATTGTTTCCGGCTGAGTTTAAGGAGAGTAAAATTGTTCTTGTGCCAAAATATAATGGAAACAAATATTTAAATAATTTTGGTCCAATTTCACTGCTGAATTCCGATTCTAAATTAATAGCTAGAATAGTAAACAAGAGAATTTCGTGCCTTACAGATAAAATTATTAGTAAACATCAGAACTGCACGCAAGGCAGAACCATTTTTCGAAATCTAACAGAATTAAGGGGTATCATTGCAATAACTTTTGTAACAAACATAAAGCGAGCTTTATTTTCTTTAGATTTTTATAAAGTCTTCGATGTAGTAAATCACGAACATCTTCTACAGACGTTGAAGAAAATAGGTTTCAATGATAGGGTCATACAGTTGCTAAAGAACATAGCAAATGGAACAAATGCAAAAATAACTGTGAATTGTCAACAATTCAGGCTGATAGAAATAAAACGAGGTGTTCCTCAAGGAAGTCCTCTGTCCATGTCACCATTTCACTGGAACCTTTCCTCTGACATGTCCATGCTAGATTAAATGGCTTGACATTATCAGGAAATAAAACAGTTGTCAGAGCCTATGCTTACGATATAGGTGTCATTATAAGGAATAATGAAGAGGTAGCCACACTAGCAACAGTGATTGATACATAGTGTAGAGCAGGGCTTAACAACTGGCCAGTTTTGAGCGCGAGTACTCGCGTCTGCTCAGACACGTGCTCGCGAGCAGGTGCAAGGTCGCGGAGTAGGGAGGGAGGGGAAATGCGCGCGCACGTTTGAATAGGGCCACAGCATGCCTATTGAATTCGCGCCGACTGTGTAACGTTTAAGGTGCAGCTCTAACAATCACTTCGCTGATTAAGAATCATGTCAAGTCGCCGTTGTTGTAACCCCAACCAAGCTTTCGCAGTTCACCCCCCCATTGGGAGGAATTGTATCTGTTTACAGAAAAAGATGGTCTTGCAAAATGTTTAGTATGTCACAAAACGCTGAATTCTTTTAGGAAATTTAATTTGCAGCGACATTATATGTCGTACCACGCGAAAGACTACGGAAGTGGAAAATGTGGACCAGATCATGCACAGGAAGTTATTAAACTTAAAAGGAAGCTATCCGAAGAAGATCTGGACGACGAAGAAAAATCAACTGAGGCAGCTGTCAGAGTGAGTTACAAAATTGCTTTGCTTTTAAAATATTGATATCACTGGAACTGCGCAACTTGCTATATTTATTAGAGGTGTTAAAAGAGATCTTCATGTGAGGGAGGAGCTCCTCGATGTAGTAGCCATGAAGAACACTACAATCGGAGGTGATATTTTAAGTAGTGTTGAAGAAAGTGTTGAAAATATAGGATTGTCGTGGAATTCTTTAGTTTCAGCGTCTACAGACGGTGCACCAGCGATGACAGTGAGAAAATCAGGTTTCGTGGCGCTGTTGAAGGAGAAAATGCAAAAACTGACCGTGCCGAATGAAATAAGGGACGTTCACGGTGTGATCCACCAGGAAAACTTATGTGCAAAGAGTATCACTCTAAAATATGTGATGAGTGTTGTTGTTCGTACAACCAATTATGTAAGGAAACATGGGCTACAACACAGACAATTTAAAAGCTTTCTTGAGGATGTAGAATGCCAGTATGGTAGCCTGCCTTATTACAGCGAGGTCCGCTGGCTTAGTCGTGGCGAATTATTAAATCGATTTTTTTGCCTATTAGATGAGATAAATATGTTCATGGAAATAAATAACATGTGTGTTCCTGAATTGAAAGAGCCTTCATCGAAATGTGATCTCACGTCCTTAGCAGATTTAACTAGCCATCTGAATGCTTTGAACATTTCACTACAAGGTAAAGATCTGCTAATTACTCATTTCATAGATCGAATACGAGCTTTTAAAACGAAATTGACACTTTGGGTGAGTCAGCTGGAAACAGGAAATCTAGCTCATTTTCCTAAATTATCATCCATGCAAGATGTTCACAAAGACTGTGAACGTTATTCACATAGTTTAGTTGCCCTTAAGGAAGAATTTGATCAATGCTTTCAAGATCTGACAGCACTAGACAGTGATTTTGATCTGTTCTCCTCTCCATATTCAGTGAATATTGAAGAGATTCGTCCTGAGCTGCAACTAGAAATTACTGACCTGCAGTGTGACAGAGAATACAGAGACAAATTTCAGAACAAGAAATCATTTTGGAATTCTACAGACACTTCCCTCAGGATAGATTTCCTCGTTTACACAAACTGGCGGCTATAATAACATCAATCTTCGGTTCCACGTATGTTTGTGAACAACTGTTCTCTGCAATGAAATGTAACAAGACGCGCCTGAGAAACGCATTGTCTGATCGAAATTTAAACTGCACGCTGGGCCTACAATGCACAAGAACAATTACTCCGAACATAGACGCAATTTTAAAGGGCAAAAAGTACAAGATAATCGAGACTCCCACACTTCAGTGACACCTTGTATTGTGTAACAGTTCACAAATTAATACAAATGTAGAGGCATACACTAAGCTAATAAAATTATGTGTCACGTGTACATTCTCCTTTATTTGTTTCATTTGTCACAGTAATAATTCGTGAGTGATATCCCTGCAGGTGGCCGCGGATTTACATTGACTGGCGGCAGCTGTTGTGTGCCCCACATGACTCTCCCCACGCTCCACTCTGGTCCGGTAGTGGGGGTAGCGTGCTCGCGCTGCTCCGTGCTCACACCTTGCTGCTCACAGCTTGCTCCGTGAGCACGTATGTTGTGAAGCCCTGGTGTAGAGCATCACAGAGTTCAAGGTACACATGCTGTGTGAAAACCACAAAATTAGAAGGTAGGTATTCGAATCAAAAGAAAAAGTTCGGTAATAAGTTAAAAACTATATTTGAAAGAATGGTCATTGCTTAGTATAAAAAAAATAAGACTGTATTGACAGTGATGTACTGTAATTACCTTAAGGATACTAATTAAATTTTTACTGTAAATTTTTGGTGTGTGCTTTCTCTACTACAGAAAGTAGTTTTTGACATTTTATAAGCTAGTGTACAGAACTTATGTGACAGTTGGATTGTGTCTGATAGTGTCAAAACATAAAACATTAAAGCTGCATTATTGGTTTATACTAAAATATGAAAATTGACAGTTTTTATGGAAATGTCTTTATGGATTTGTTAAAACCATAATATTGTATCTGTTATAATGTAATATTCAATGGCTGGCAAATTTCCCTGTTAATTTTTGCACTGTGATGTGTAAGTCAGATTTCCAGTGAAAGATCTATTATATAGGTCTCATCACTTCAGATGATTAACATTCCATAAATGTCCAGACAGTGTAGTTGGAAGGCTAGTCAACTTTATAACATCTCTTTTCCGCCATTCTCAGGTATTTAAGAGATTATCTACTATGGTTATTAAATTGTTTTTATGTACAATGGGCATAAATCTTCCATATTCTGTATAATTTTTGGTGACTTCCATACAATTGTGTGAAATGCTCATAGCTAGTCTGACTGAGCTGAGAAGGTTAAAGATCGGTTTCTTCCCTTAACCTGTCTCTCATGGAGACGATTTCCTTGTGTACATTAATATATTACAAATTATCTCAAAAATTTGCTCATATCCTTCATAAAGTGCTGTTTATACTTGTGTAAAGATTGGAACATGAGTTAATACAAATTGCAGTTATTTATTTATTCATGTTTGAAGAAGCTTTAATGTCTTTAAGAAACTTTTCTTGATGTTTAAATTAATTCTTTCTGGTAATTTATTCACTAACACAGTTTTCTGTTGTATTTCCATAGTATCACCATAATTGTAATGATCAAACTGTTTTTGTTTAAATCATTTCGTGTATAACATGTGTGCATGGTTAATACATGTACTTGGTGTATATTTGGAATATGTAACATTGTTCCTTAAAGAAATTTTTTTAATAAAAGATGGTGGGGCACTTGTCTACGAAAGGCTAAGATCCTGAGATCACGTCTCGCTCCGGCACACAGTTTAAATCTGCCAAGAAGTTTCATATCAGTGCACACTCCACTGCAGAGTGAAAATCTCATTCTTTATTAACATTGTTGGTTATAGATGATCACAGTGAAGGCCATTTGTATGTGAGTTTTTCCCCAATTAAAATATATAAGCATATCTGAATACCTCCCTTGGACTAAAACCTTTTCCACATAATTGTTTTCAGTTGCATGGTATATTTGGTAATTTATGTATGTCATGTGCCCTCTGTAAAAAAAATCTACATTTGGAATGTAGTGAAAGTCCACATGTTGTTCTGTAATCTTTATTTTTTTGATTTTAAATCTTTTGCTACGTGAAAACCTTCACGATAACACAGTCACATCAGTTAACAGCACACCATGTGGTGAAACACTCACATTTGTATCTAACACTGTCACGTCTTCCAACAGTAAGAGTTCACTTATACAGGATGATTCTTACCACTGTGCACAAACTCGAGGGATTTGTCAGTGATACGACGTGGAACAAAAAAAGGTCTAATGAACTTATGTCCTAAAATGCGTGGTTTCCATCTAATACGTGCAGTTCCACACAGCCACAGTCAGCATGTGTTGAAAATGGTATCCATGTGGCTCAGCACATGCGTGTATGCACTGTAGCATGTTCTGTCTCTCATGTTCACAGCAGCCAGGCTGCATGGCAGCGTGAATACACTGTTCCATTGTCTTCACATCTGGAACTGGTGCTGCATACATAATACTTTTGAGATGGCCCCATAATCAGAAATTGCATGGACAGATCCAGTGAACGAGCAGGCCATGCAACTGGACCTCCTTGTCTGATCCATCAACCAGGGGAGACTTGATCTAAAAGTGTCCGAACATTAACGACAAAGTGGGCTGGAGCACTATCACGTAGGAGCCACATAACCCTTCGTATCATCAGTGCCACTTCTTCCAGGCACTTCTTCCAGAAGGGGAGGCAAAATCACCTGCAAGAAACGCCGATAGTTTCGGCCTGTTAGGCGACCTGAAAGGAAGACTGGTCCCAAAATACAGTCGCCAATTATCCCGGCCCATACATCCTGACAGCACTGATGCTGATGGTTCACTGTCACCATACTATGGGGGCTATGCATAGTGACTGTTATGAAATTTGAAGATACCACTCCACATAAAGGTAGTGTGGAGACACAAATCCTGAAATCATGGTTTCCTGGTGAAAAAAAACAAAGGACAAAACTGCTCCCGATGTGGAAAATCTGTCATTAGTAAGCCCTACACACGCTGTAAGTGATAAGGGTTGTAACAATTGTCATGGAGAATGCTCCACACAGACGTCTGGCTTACCCTGTACTGATGGGCTGACTGCCTGATACTGACATGATGGTGGCTTTCCACAGTGTTAATCACTTTTTCCTCCAAGCCTGGTGTTTGAACTTTTTGGATACATCTTTTATTATTTCCTGCTTCGTGAAATGACCTTGTCTCAGACAAATGGCGAAACACTGTTGAAAATATTGAATGCCGTGGTTTTTGTCGGTGGCGATATGAATCCTGATACACCCTTGCCTTTCGATAAGTAAACAACACGTTGGTAAGCTTTCCGTTCAAATATGGAACCACTGCACACAATACTGTATCACAACCACTACAAGGTGAGTCAGCAAGAGAAGTAAATCGGACACGTCACAAATTACTATGCCAGGAGAGGACGCTAGGGCATGATGTATGAGGAACAGTACCACCTTCTAGGAGGAAACCACGCATGCTGTAACTGTAGCTGTATGGTATAGCGTGTATTACATCACAGTCTCCATAGCATTGTATGATTAGATAAATGGCCTCTCGCATGGAAACCACGCATTTCCGGACGTACTTTCATTAGGCTTTTTATATTCCGTATAGTCTCATCGATCAGTCCCTAGAGTTTGTACATGATGGAAAAAATCACTCTGTATATTCAACTATAGTGGTACCAACTACGTTTTGGATGATCTTACATAGTTTGTGTACCAGGACAAACTACACTACACAACAGGGTGAAATCAACAGTTCTACGAAATGCTAGTTTCCATGGATACTAGAATAAACGACAGGGCTCACAACATGTAAGCGCATTAGCAAGCAGGGCCACTAACGTCACAGTGAACCCAACCAGCGGCCAGAAGCCCGCATTTGTCATACGGTACTGTGTTTTAATTGCATTTTCGAGCGAAAACAGGGTGGTTAACGACAGTGTGAATTTTTATCAGTAATTAGCGATTGAGTACAGAGCTACGCTGTAATCATCAATGAATTGAGCGATTTTCAAAGAACGTTTTTAAGTGAAAAATAAGTTTGTTACGCGATCGCCAGTTTTACTGACCACAACAGACAGGTACCGGTAACTATATTAGGAATGGCCTAAAAACAATTAGACTTAACGAAAATGATTCAATGCTTGTAAACGTGCAGATTCGTTTTCAGTTGAAAATGCTCTGTCTGCTCAATACGTTTTACTGATTCGAATTATGGAAGGGATTTGAAAACTGAACTGTTGATATTCCTTCGAAACACAAGTTGGAGACTAATGAAGAAATTGCTACTATACAAAATGGTAACCACAAAAAGAAACACTGCAGTGAATACAATATGTACTTACACCAACAGTTTAAATTAAACAGAAATAAAAGACATAAGGCAAAAGAATGCAGATTTACAGGATTGCTTCTCTTGATGTAGCGCTGAGCAACTGAAATTAAAATCTGTTCAAAACATGATTCAGGGCTCTTTCTGTAAACAATAAGTGGTTATGAAACGACTGTGTACTTAATGTTCCCTATCTCACGAAGTGTTACGTTTTGCTAGGAATTTGCTATAAAGTATTTCATGAGGACGCTCACTTTCATCAGAATAAAAGTTAACAACAAGGCAAAAAAATGCAAAGTTAGTTAGCGAACTGAGAGTGACCAAAGACAAAACAGAAAAAAAGTTTGTAGCACAGCTTTCCAGAATACAAAAGGAAAACCAGTTAATACAGTTAAAGAGTTTAAAATGACATTATAAGGGATTTCTCGGTACTACAGGCCTACGTGGTCTAAGCCTGTGTGAGTTGTGAGTGTCTTCTCCTAATAAAAAAAGGCAGTGCCATCTTAGAAAGTGAAAGAGGCTGATGTCATTTGGAGGCTTTGCAGCAGCATTAACCTATTGTAGAAAAAGTAAAGCTTGATAATAATAACTGTATTTGCACTCAGACATCGGAATCTCGATTACGTTCATACCTACATAAGAGTTAATTACATGTGCCAATAAGCTCCAATGCATTGTGGCGTGGCGAGAAGGTTCACTGTGACGTCACAGCTCACAGCAACACTGCGTGTGGCTCCAAACGCATATTCTAGTATCCGTGATGGTTCCTGCAATTTATCAAGTAACGGGGCCGGATTGAGAACATTTACCTGAACAAACTACTTCCATTTTGAACCCCTCTTCCCCCCCCCCCCCCCCCCCACTTCCACCTCCTAACGCGTCTGACTGCCCCCTCCTCCCCCTCCTTGACCCTCGTACAGACTTTCCCGCTCCAGTTTTCGTTGCTTACTGAGGGCCGATAAACAAACGAAACGCTCTGGTGCCACGGTTCCCCTCCCAGTTTGGTGGCGCAGGCGGCGGCGCGTGTCGCTTGAGCATTTATTTAACCGGCCCTGCTTTTTAATCTCTGTCAGTACAGCTTTCAGTGCTTTAAAGCGTTCATAACTGGAGAAAAGGGCACCATGTGGCGACATACTTAACAAGTGTCACTGTGATACTAATTAACTTTGTGTACGGACAACGAGGCTGAGTGAAATTAAAGTCTACCTTTGTTGAGGACCAGCAAGTTCTGTGGCAATAGCGAGTATCATCTTGTATGTATTCCGAGTGCGGGGCATGCTGCACAGTGCTCACACGCCATTTACTGGTACACCAATTTTATTAGCAGCACGATTACACTGTTTTTACATCTGTATAACATGGAAGTCTGTGCACAATAAAACAAAGACAAAGAGAAAAACACTTCCTCAAAGAAAAAAGATGTTTTGATCTCAAGAACTTAACAACGATAAAAAGTCAGTAGTCAACTGCACAAGAATAACCTTTAGTTGGTTATATTAGCGGTTTCGACAGTTTAACCTGTCATTTACAGAACTGAAATAGACTCAAATTGTTGGTAAGGCAACGTCAAAGTTAGAATCGGACGGTAATGTCCTACAAAGGATTGGCAAAAAATACGTATGTAAATCAAGTATGGTAAAACAAACGTGCAAAGATCGAACAACAGAAATAAAATAGGTTTGTTAAAAGAAATGTAAAGTGGTTAAGCTTAAGATCCACAGCATGCCTTAGCTACAGAATCGGTTAAACAGAGTGACATCACTAAAAATATATACGTGCAACGAGAAGCAAGCAATTGAATATCAGATCTCACATTGTACATAGTATGCGGGATGAAATTCAACCAACAAACTGATGACATGAGGAGCATTGAACAAGCTCGTATACAAAGTGCTAGTGTACAGATAAACTGTAATAAATTCTGCAAAAGTTGAAGCACAAGTATGTATTAAACTTTATAAAACCATGTGATATAATTAGCAAAAGAAAATGAACCAAGAGCCAAGCAAAAAAAAATATATAACATCATTCCTACGCAAAGGAAGACAAAAGTGTTCAGATTTAATCATCAGTTTATGGAGACGCTGCGAGCTACTGGGACAGCGGCAATTCGTGGACCTGTTCAGTATACTAGAGGCGAGACGGGCGTTAGCAGCAAACATCAGTTCTGTGAAGTGAGCTACAGTCGGACATCGGTAGCAGGCAGCGGGCGCCACCGAGTCGAAGATGCGCGGTGGTCACTAGCAAGTGTCCTGCGGAATGTGTCTTACAAAATGTTACGAAAATATGACCTCAGTGTGGCGTTTTCCATTAATAATCCCTCACTAAGTTGCTTTTTATGCATAACGAAAGATCTACAACCAACAGATATCTCAAATCAGGAACACATAAAATTCAATGCAATGTGTGCCCGAGCTTTCATATAGGACAAACTGAGACGGCTTTTAGGACTTAAACTTTTGCAGAACATATTAAAACTGAAACACACATATCGCCGCCATCTTCACTCGATATGAAAATTTTGCAGTTTTACAAGAAGCTGAAATTTAGAAACATTCTCGCCATACATCTAAGCATTTTCTGAATGATCAACTTGCACTGACAGAATAACTTTTTTAGTAATAAAAGTTCCTTTGTTCTACTTTCTGACGATATGTTCTTGGTGTAAACACGAACTACTATTTATTTTTAATGTGTAACTGTCACGCGCTAACTTTTTTAAAATGCCTACCAAGGTTTATTAGTTTCCACATGCTAAGTAGGACTTGGCACGTGTCCACCCCCAGGTGTCTAAGACAGACTGCGGCTCACTTCACAGAACTCGCGTGTCCTGCTGCTAACAAGTGTCCAGCGGTCGGCCTTGTCTCCAGGATACTGAACAGGTCCACGTATCGCCGCTGTTCCAGTGGCTCATGTCGCCACCACAAACTAATGACAAAATCTTAAGAGTTTACCTTCCTTTTGCTCATCTCCCTTTACATAGCAATGGCGTTATTTTTGTATGTTTGTTTGCGTAACACTTGGTCCATGATTTATTGCCTTTTGCTAATCATTTCATCTGGTTTAATAAATTTTAATGCATATTTGACCTTCAACTGCTGCAGAATTTATTACGGTTTATCAGTACACTAGCACTTCCACTTTGTACATAAGCGTGTTCATTGCACTTCATGTCATCAGTATGTTGGTGACTTTCGTTACACATACTGTGTAGGATGTGAGATCTGATAGTTAATTATTTGCTATATTTTTAGCGATGTACTCTGTTTTACTGATTGTGTAGCAAAGGTATATTGCGGCTCTTGGGCTTAGCTATTTTACATTTCATTTACGAAATCTGTTTTCCTTCTCATGTTCATTCTTTGTTCATTTGTTTTTAACGTAGTTGCTTTATACATGTATGTTTTGCATATTTTTTGTAGGACCCTACGGTACCGTTCTTATTTTGACGTTGGCTTACCAACGATTTGAGCCTATTTCACTGTTGTAGATGTCAGGTTAAACTGACGGGACTGGTAAAGTGTACCAAATAAAGGTTTCTCTTGTGCAGTTTACGACTGACTTTTTATATTTAGTAAAACATGCTCCAGCTGCTGAACAACAGCTATGAACAAAATCATAATCTCAAGAATTGAAGTGTCTGATACATTCCGCGTCTGCGATGGGAGATGTGCACCACACAGCCGCCCCACATAGTGCGGAACAGTGAGAGAGGAGGCGTCGCTGCTCCAACAGTACTCTGATTAAAATCACTTCTGATTGACAGACTGCAGTGGTGGAGGCCAGAAGCATTATTCAATTATTGTTGGTGCAACTTCTAATTTAAATCATATCGAACAAACAACATTCATCATCCATTTTATTTACTTCAAGAAGGAAGTTGATAAATATTAAATAAATGAATGTTTTTTGGAATTCGTAGATTTTAGTAAGAAAACAAAGAGTTGCTATCGCAAATTTCATTTGATCAACTCTTGTGAAACACTCACTCGCTATCAGTAAACGCCGTGAACAAGGTTATGGTAATGGAAGAAATATTAGAGGATCTTATAAAGGAGCTCACAAGGGAACTTCCCCATCGCACCCCCCTCAGATTTAGTTATAAGTTGGCACAGTGGATAGGCCTTGAAAAACTGAACACAGATCAATTGAGAAAACAGGAAGAAGTTGTGTCGCACTATGAAAAAATAAGCAAAATATACAAACTGAGTAGTTCATGGGAAGATATGCAACGTCAAGGACGCCGGCAACTCGGGAGCGCTGTGGTCTCGTGGTAACGTGAGCAGCTGCGGTACGAAAGGTCCTTGGTTTAAATCTTCCATCGAGTGAAAAATTTAATTTTTTACTTTCAGTTTATGTGACAAACTCTTATGTTTTCATCACTTTTTTGGGAGTGATTATCACATCCACAAGAAATCCTAAATCGAGCAAGGTAGAAGAATCTCTTTACCCATTCGCCAAGTGTACAAGTTAGGTGGGTCGGCAACATATTCCTGTCATGTGACGCACATGCCGTCACCAGTGACGTATAGAATATATCAGATCTGTTTTCCTGTGGAGGAATCGGTTGACCTATGACCTTGCGATCAAATGTTTTCGGTTCCCATTGGAGAGGCACGTCCTTTCGTCTACTAATCGCACGGTTTTGCGATGCGGTCGCAAAACACAGACACTAAACTTATTACAGTTAACAGAGACGTCAATGAACGAACGGACAGATAATAACTATGCAAAAATAAAGAAAGTAAAATTTTCACTCCAGGGGAGACTTGAACCAAGGACCTCTCTTTCTACAGCTGCTCACACTACCACGGGACCACGGCGCTCCTGATCCAACATTGTCCATGATGTTGCCTATGTGGCCCATGGACTACTCAGTTTGTATATTTTGCTTATTTTTTTCATAGTTTCACACAACTTCTTCCTGTTTTCTCGATTAATCTGTGTTCAGTTTTTCACGGCCTATGCACTGTGCGAACTTATAACTAAATCTGAGGGGGGTGCGATGGGGAGGTTCCCTTGTCAGACACATTTTCTTCGGTGATGTGCTCTTGAACAATTTGTCTATGTGCTTTTCATAGCTTACTGTGGAGTACATGGAGATGAGAGTTGTCATAAGTAGATACTTTTTTCGCATTGATTCAACTTCTCTACAACATGTTCAGTAGCAGTCCACAACAACGGGCAAGTCTGAAACAGTGTGTTGGAAGTTCTTCATATTCTGTGTCTGACATCCTTTGGTGTGCTCAAGTTGATGCTGAAAAACCAATTGCAAGTCATCTGAATAAGATAACCATGGCTTTTTAAACTCTGTGAGTTAATTTTTTCAGCTGACATACTTTCTGTGGTATGGGGTGTTCTTGATTATCTGAGCTCATTCAAGTGTTTAATTATGGCATCAATTTGGCTAATGTTGTTGGTACTAATTAACAACAGAAATAAATTACTATAATCTCGAAATACTACCATTGATGTTGAGATGAGATACTTTGAGAACTTATTACATGTCTTAAAATATCTTCACGAAAATTGGGCTCCTTTCTCCCTAATCTAAAGTTGTTGCCACTGAAATTAATATACACTGATTAGCCAAAACATTATAACCACGTGCTTAATAGCTTGTTTGTACGTCTTTGTCACGAAATACGAGGCTAAGTCAATCATTATCCTCAATTTAGTTATATTTTTGTTTATTTTGGTAGCACTGTCGTTTTACATTGATGACACATGCTTTGTTTAATTGTTGTTATATCTTTGCAATTTTCAAGTTGCTAGGTTGGTAACGAAGGGGACAACTTCTTACAGAGGATCATTACTGGTGACGAAACATGGATCCATCTTTAAGACCCAGAGAGTAAACGGCAGAGTATAGAATGGAAACATCCTAATTCAGTGTGCAAGAAAAAGTTAAAGACCCAACCGTCCGCAGGAAAACAGATGCTTACGGTTTTTTGGGACGCACAAGGTCCAGTACTGGAGCATTATGGGGAAAAGGGCACAACAATAAAGGGTGTACGTTACAGTGAGATGCTTACTGTCAGTCTAAAGCCTGCAATTCGAAGCAAACGCCGAGGATTGCTGTCAAAATGTGTTGTGTTGTTGCACTACAATGCCCGTCCGCATACTGCTGCTCACACTGCTGAAACCCTCCAGAAACTCAAATTTGAAGTACTGGGTCATCCTCCACATAGTCCCGAACTTGCCCCTTCTGACTATCACTTGTTTGGTCCACTCAAACAGGCATTAAGGGGCCGTCGATTTGCCTCGGACGAAGCGGTGAAAGAAGCGGTGCATTCCTGGCTCGCAGCTCAACCGAGAACCTTCTTTTATGAGGGCATCAGGAAGCTTGTACAACGATGGACCAAGCGCGTTGAAATGCAAGGAGACTATGTCGAAAAATTATGTTCTTGTAAGTTTCATATTTGATCGCAATAAAATTTTATAACAAGTTTGCGGATAATAATTGACTTATCCTCGTTCATCACTGTTTCTGCGTATCAGAGATCCGATAGCTTGTCGGTAGGTTTGTGGAGGTATGTGGCACTAGATGTCTACGTAGACGTCATGTGATTCGCGTAAATAATGAGCTGCTGATTTGCGTACACGATCATGGTGCCCCATAGCAACCCAGATGGGTTCCATAGGATTCACACCAGGCGACGAGACATCAACGTTAAGTTCACTACAACGATCCTCAAAACACTGTAACACGGTTTTGGATCCAAGACACGGACAATTATATTGCTGAAAGATGACATCGCCGTTGGGGAACGCATCAGGTTTCAAGGGATGCAGCTGGCTCGAAGCCATCAGCGTGTCTTCGATTACTACCGCAGGTATCATGCAAGTGCAGGAAAACGTCACCCATAGCATAATACTGCTCTCACCAGCCTCCGTGCGTGACGCGCTGCACGTTTAGAGACGCCGTTCACCTCGATGACATTTGTGGAGACGACCATCGGTTTAGTGTACCAAAAATATGATTCTCCCGAAGAGCCGAAACGTATCCATTGATCGACTGTCAAATCCTGATGGTCCCGTGCACACAGCAATCGTAACTGACGGTGTCATTGGGTCAACATGTGAACACATAAACGTGGTCTGCTGCGGAGCTCTGTGTTCAACAATGTACGATTAACGGTGTATTCTGAAACACTTGTGCCTGCACCAGCACCGTGCACTTTCGACAGAGATGCCACAGGTCACCATCTGTCCTACTGCACAGGGCAGACAAGCCTCCGAAACCCACGTTCTGTGAAGAGTCGTGTACGTCCAACCGTTTAGCGCCTAGTAGTAGTTTCACTGTCCTATCTCTATCCATAGATGCTCACGATGATAGCACGTGAACATTCGACCAGCTTCGCCGTTTTCGAGGTAATCGTTCACAGGCTCTGCGTAATAATTATCTGTCATTTGTCAGAGTCGTTTATCTCAATGGATTTCCCCATTTGCAGCCCATATCTTCGCTAGGGTGATCAACCGTCGGTGTCTGCTCCGCTTACACACTTCTGTTAGCGCGCCACGTGTCCGCAACGCCACCAAGCGGCATGTAACATCGCGGTGGGCAGTGGTAATAATGTTTTCGCTGATCAGTGTAGAGGCTGAATTTCCGGAGGTGCGCACTGAGAAGAGGAAATCATTTCATGATGAAACCAAGAATGAAGTAAATGATTTGAACACAGAAGTTTTTTGTCATCATTTTCAATCTAGTATCTAAGTGGAAAACCCAAAATGGGACAGTGAAGATTTTAGATGAAACATTTAGGTTTTATAGAAACACTCAAAAATCAGGTCGCTGAGGCGCATACGCGTTATTTATCAGTGAATACCATAATGATGGCACAAGAGTTTGGTCCACTCAAACAGGCATTAAGGGGCCGTCGATTTGCCTCGGACGAAGCGGTGAAAGAAGCGGTGCATTCCTGGCTCGCAGCTCAACCGAGAACCTTCTTTTATGAGGGCATCAGGAAGCTTGTACAACGATGGACCAAGCGCGTTGAAATGCAAGGAGACTATGTCGAAAAATTATGTTCTTGTAAGTTTCATATTTGATCGCAATAAAATTTTATAACAAGTTTGCGGATAATAATTGACTTATCCTCGTTCATCACTGTTTCTGCGTATCAGAGATCCGATAGCTTGTCGGTAGGTTTGTGGAGGTATGTGGCACTAGATGTCTACGTAGACGTCATGTGATTCGCGTAAATAATGAGCTGCTGATTTGCGTACACGATCATGGTGCCCCATAGCAACCCAGATGGGTTCCACAGGATTCACACCAGGCGACGAGACATCAACGTTAAGTTCACTACAACGATCCTCAAAACACTGTAACACGGTTTTGGATCCAAGACACGGACAATTATATTGCTGAAAGATGACATCGCCGTTGGGGAACGCATCAGGTTTCAAGGGATGCAGCTGGCTCGAAGCCATCAGCGTGTCTTCGATTACTACCGCAGGTATCATGCAAGTGCAGGAAAACGTCACCCATAGCATAATACTGCTCTCACCAGCCTCCGTGCGTGACGCGCTGCACGTTTAGAGACGCCGTTCACCTCGATGACATTTGTGGAGACGACCATCGGTTTAGTGTACCAAAAATATGATTCTCCCGAAGAGCCGAAACGTATCCATTGATCGACTGTCAAATCCTGATGGTCCCGTGCACACAGCAATCGTAACTGACGGTGTCATTGGGTCAACATGTGAACACATAAACGTGGTCTGCTGCGGAGCTCTGTGTTCAACAATGTACGATTAACGGTGTATTCTGAAACACTTGTGCCTGCACCAGCACCGTGCACTTTCGACAGAGATGCCACAGGTCACCATCTGTCCTACTGCACAGGGCAGACAAGCCTCCGAAACCCACGTTCTGTGAAGAGTCGTGTACGTCCAACCGTTTAGCGCCTAGTAGTAGTTTCACTGTCCTATCTCTATCCATAGATGCTCACGATGATAGCACGTGAACATTCGACCAGCTTCGCCGTTTTCGAGGTAATCGTTCACAGGCTCTGCGTAATAATTATCTGTCATTTGTCAGAGTCGTTTATCTCAATGGATTTCCCCATTTGCAGCCCATATCTTCGCTAGGGTGATCAACCGTCGGTGTCTGCTCCGCTTACACACTTCTGTTAGCGCGCCACGTGTCCGCAACGCCACCAAGCGGCATGTAACATCGCGGTGGGCAGTGGTAATAATGTTTTCGCTGATCAGTGTAGAGGCTGAATTTCCGGAGGTGCGCACTGAGAAGAGGAAATCATTTCATGATGAAACCAAGAATGAAGTAAATGATTTGAACACAGAAGTTTTTTGTCATCATTTTCAATCTAGTATCTAAGTGGAAAACCCAAAATGGGACAGTGAAGATTTTAGATGAAACATTTAGGTTTTATAGAAACACTCAAAAATCAGGTCGCTGAGGCGCATACGCGTTATTTATCAGTGAATACCATAATGATGGCACAAGAGTTTGGTCCACTCAAACAGGCATTAAGGGGCCGTCGATTTGCCTCGGACGAAGCGGTGAAAGAAGCGGTGCATTCCTGGCTCGCAGCTCAACCGAGAACCTTCTTTTATGAGGGCATCAGGAAGCTTGTACAACGATGGACCAAGCGCGTTGAAATGCAAGGAGACTATGTCGAAAAATTATGTTCTTGTAAGTTTCATATTTGATCGCAATAAAATTTTATAACAAGTTTGCGGATAATAATTGACTTATCCTCGTTCATCACTGTTTCTGCGTATCAGAGATCCGATAGCTTGTCGGTAGGTTTGTGGAGGTATGTGGCACTAGATGTCTACGTAGACGTCATGTGATTCGCGTAAATAATGAGCTGCTGATTTGCGTACACGATCATGGTGCCCCATAGCAACCCAGATGGGTTCCACAGGATTCACACCAGGCGACGAGACATCAACGTTAAGTTCACTACAACGATCCTCAAAACACTGTAACACGGTTTTGGATCCAAGACACGGACAATTATATTGCTGAAAGATGACATCGCCGTTGGGGAACGCATCAGGTTTCAAGGGATGCAGCTGGCTCGAAGCCATCAGCGTGTCTTCGATTACTACCGCAGGTATCATGCAAGTGCAGGAAAACGTCACCCATAGCATAATACTGCTCTCACCAGCCTCCGTGCGTGACGCGCTGCACGTTTAGAGACGCCGTTCACCTCGATGACATTTGTGGAGACGACCATCGGTTTAGTGTACCAAAAATATGATTCTCCCGAAGAGCCGAAACGTATCCATTGATCGACTGTCAAATCCTGATGGTCCCGTGCACACAGCAATCGTAACTGACGGTGTCATTGGGTCAACATGTGAACACATAAACGTGGTCTGCTGCGGAGCTCTGTGTTCAACAATGTACGATTAACGGTGTATTCTGAAACACTTGTGCCTGCACCAGCACCGTGCACTTTCGACAGAGATGCCACAGGTCACCATCTGTCCTACTGCACAGGGCAGACAAGCCTCCGAAACCCACGTTCTGTGAAGAGTCGTGTACGTCCAACCGTTTAGCGCCTAGTAGTAGTTTCACTGTCCTATCTCTATCCATAGATGCTCACGATGATAGCACGTGAACATTCGACCAGCTTCGCCGTTTTCGAGGTACTCGTTCACAGGCTCTGCGTAATAATTATCTGTCATTTGTCAGAGTCGTTTATCTCAATGGATTTCCCCATTTGCAGTCCATATCTTCGCTAGGGTGATCAACCGTCGGTGTCTGCTCCGCTTACACACTTCTGTTAGCGCGCCACGTGTCCGCAACGCCACCAAGCGGCATGTAACATCGCGGTGGGCAGTGGTAATAATGTTTTCGCTGATCAGTGTAGAGGCTGAATTTCCGGAGGTGCGCACTGAGAAGAGGAAATCATTTCATGATGAAACCAAGAATGAAGTAAATGATTTGAACACAGAAGTTTTTTGTCATCATTTTCAATCTAGTATCTAAGTGGAAAACCCAAAATGGGACAGTGAAGATTTTAGATGAAACGTTTAGGTTTTATAGAAACACTCAAAAATCAGGTCGCTGAGGCGCATACGCGTTATTTATCAGTGAATACCATAATGATGGCACAAGAGTTTGGTCCACTCAAACAGGCATTAAGGGGCCGTCGATTTGCCTCGGACGAAGCGGTGAAAGAAGCGGTGCATTCCTGGCTCGCAGCTCAACCGAGAACCTTCTTTTATGAGGGCATCAGGAAGCTTGTACAACGATGGACCAAGCGCGTTGAAATGCAAGGAGACTATGTCGAAAAATTATGTTCTTGTAAGTTTCATATTTGATCGCAATAAAATTTTATAACAAGTTTGCGGATAATAATTGACTTATCCTCGTTCATCACTGTTTCTGCGTATCAGAGATCCGATAGCTTGTCGGTAGGTTTGTGGAGGTATGTGGCACTAGATGTCTACGTAGACGTCATGTGATTCGCGTAAATAATGAGCTGCTGATTTGCGTACACGATCATGGTGCCCCATAGCAACCCAGATGGGTTCCACAGGATTCACACCAGGCGACGAGACATCAACGTTAAGTTCACTACAACGATCCTCAAAACACTGTAACACGGTTTTGGATCCAAGACACGGACAATTATATTGCTGAAAGATGACATCGCCGTTGGGGAACGCATCAGGTTTCAAGGGATGCAGCTGGCTCGAAGCCATCAGCGTGTCTTCGATTACTACCGCAGGTATCATGCAAGTGCAGGAAAACGTCACCCATAGCATAATACTGCTCTCACCAGCCTCCGTGCGTGACGCGCTGCACGTTTAGAGACGCCGTTCACCTCGATGACATTTGTGGAGACGACCATCGGTTTAGTGTACCAAAAATATGATTCTCCCGAAGAGCCGAAACGTATCCATTGATCGACTGTCAAATCCTGATGGTCCCGTGCACACAGCAATCGTAACTGACGGTGTCATTGGGTCAACATGTGAACACATAAACGTGGTCTGTTGCGGAGCTCTGTGTTCAACAATGTACGATTAACGGTGTATTCTGAAACACTTGTGCCTGCACCAGCACCGTGCACTTTCGACAGAGATGCCACAGGTCACCATCTGTCCTACAGTACAGGGCAGACAAGCCTCCGAAACCCACGTTCTGTGAAGAGTCGTGTACGTCCAACCGTTTAGTGCCTAGTAGTAGTTTCACTGTCCTATCTCTATCCATAGATGCTCACGATGATATCACGTGAACATTCGACCAGCTTCGCCGTTTTCGAGGTACTCGTTCACAGGCTCTGCGTAATAATTATCTGTCATTTGTCAGAGTCGTTTATCTCAATGGATTTCCCCATTTGCAGCCCATATCTTCGCTAGGGTGATCAACCGTCGGTGTCTGCTCCGCTTACACACTTCTGTTAGCGCGCCACGTGTCCGCAACGCCACCAAGCGGCATGTAACATCGCGGTGGGCAGTGGTAATAATGTTTTCGCTGATCAGTGTAGAGGCTGAATTTCCGGAGGTGCGCACTGAGAAGAGGAAATCATTTCATGATGAAACCAAGAATAAAGTAAATGATTTGAACACAGAAGTTTTTTGTCATCTTTTCAATCTAGTATCTAAGTAGAAAACCCAAAATGGGACAGTGAAGATTTTAGATGAAACATTTAGGTTTTATAGAAACACTCAAAAATCAGGTCGCTGAGGCGCATGCGCGTTATTTATCAGTGAATACCATAATGATGGCACAAGAGTTTAGAAGAAGAAATTAAATATTTGAAATCTATTCATACTTCAGAATTCGGATACATTAATTCGGAACTATTGGACTATTGAATAAGAAACACAAGCTTAAAATTTTGAGTGTGTTTCTGAATGTGCATCTTTTAGACTGTTCCAGCGATTGTAGCTGACACAAAAAGATTGTTCAGCACTCTGACCTGTGTTAAAACTTGTCTTAGATTGGCTATGCATCAACAACGTCTCACTGATTTGGGAACCTGGGCAACTGAATATAGTTTGGCAAGGTAATTAGATTTTGATACTGTAATCTAAACATTTCCTGAACAAAAGGCTCGCAAAGCGTCACTGACGGTGTCACATGCATGTGGGTTATAATACACTACCCGCTGCATGACTCATGGCAGTTTACGTGCGAGGACATGTCTGCTCACCAGGGGTAGAGCAGGGCAGAACACTCCATAATGCAGTGTTACAAGCACCATACATATCGTCAATGTACAAAGCAGTATAACTCCTAGCCTTTTGTTTTAAAGTGAAGCGAAAGAAAATTAACCAATTTAAATAAATAAAATTAAATGGAACTTAAATACATTTTACAGTAATTAATTATCGAGTAGCATCTGCAGCTGAACTTGTAAATTTGTCAGCTTTATCATTTTTCTCCCTTGCCATGTATGTCATGGCTGAGCTGTTGTCCAGTTCCCTAGCTGTGGTGGTTTGGACTCCTGATCACTGTGTAATATCCACACCCACATTTTATTCAAAATAATATTCATGACAGCATTGTATGTGGAATGTGACTGGACTTTGATCCTATTTTGGTAATACTAATAAAAATGACTTCATTAATAAAATAATAAATAATTATTGTCAATGACATAATTTAATATTTTGTGAAAAATTATATCTCAGACAAAACCCATGTAAAAATATCATGAAACTCTCAGTCTTTTGTTATCTATGATTTTGTAGAAAAATGCTTCTTCTTGTTCGAACTGTAGTACTCACAGGATGTGATTGATGTCTTGTTGTAACACAGAGGTCTGTAAAAAGCTGTATTATGTTCTTAACCGATATTTGAACGTAGTGTTTATATGTTACTGAGACGAATTCTCTTTCTTTGGAGTTTTATTTCATTGTAATTCTCATCCTGTGTAAATGTTAAGTTTTCTGCTCAGCTACCAAAGAGCAGAGCAATTATCATTATTGATTTACAGCGCAGTTTATTGGTAAATTGTGAATATTAATGTATCCTGTAACATTGAGAAATATTTTCAATGTTAATGGATATAGTGAATGTGAGAAAAGATTTGATATATATTATTTATTATAAGTAAAACACAGCCTAAAGAGGAATCGATAAGTGACTGTCTTCATGTAGCAGCCATCTTAATGAAATATTGCAGTGGCAGTTTTAAATTGATGTTCTGAACAGAAATAAATGTTGTTGGTTATAATTCCGATAACATTTGTGTCTTGGTGGCCGAGGATCCATTCTGAGGTAATAAATTCCGGTTAGACTGTGAATACACCGAACTTCTATGAATACAAACAGCATGTAATATATAAATTCTTATCTGCTGATGTATGATGCCCAGTAATTTCGTAACAACTTTTATGAAATATTTTGGCAGCAAAATACATTAGTGTTGTCTACATGTAGTATTGTGTGACGAAAGTATTCATTTAGTTTAAAGAAAAGTGTTGCCACCTCCAATAACAGTAGTGTTAAATCTGATAAATGATCTGCAACTAGCAAAGAGTCTTTTAAACAACACCACTGAAATTGCTAGGAATCATTAATCTTGTTGGGTTCAAGTTACTTATCATACATTTAGCTTGTTTGCTGGTTATAAATGATTACTTTTTTGCGTGAACTTAGTGACATTTACACTGCTTGACAGACATCATTGCTATACATTTCCAGGTAGAGATTTCTTTAACAAAATTACTTTCATTAGCTGGGCAAAGCAGTGATTAAATAAAACCTCATGTTACATTAATAATAAGTAACTAATTTTATTGTAATCTTGCTCAACTTGTACGACACAATGGACACACAATTGCACCACATGTCACAAATGTCTTCAACACTACATTTCAAACCAATTTATTATCATTCTTTCAGTCTGTGACTCCATGGAAACGTTATGGTGCTAGCATTCTTTCTCAATATATTTAACTTTTACACACTTTTTCATCTGATTCGTGTCTTAGTTCGACCTAGTGGTAAACTACACTCCTGGAAATTGAAATAAGAACACCGTGAATTCATTGTCCCAGGAAGGGGAAACTTTATTGACACATTCCTGGGGTCAGATACATCACATGATCACACTGACAGAACCACAGGCACATAGACACAGGCAACAGAGCATGCACAATGTCGGCACTAGTACAGTGTATATCCACCTTTCGCAGCAATGCAGGCTGCTATTCTCCCATGGAGACGATCGTAGAGATGCTGGATGTAGTCCTGTGGAACGGCTTGTCATGCCATTTCCACCTGGCGCCTCAGTTGGACCAGCGTTCGTGCTGGACGTGCAGACCGCGTGAGACGACGCTTCATCCAGTCCCAAACATGCTCAATGGGGGACAGATCCGGAGATCTTGCTGGCCAGGGTAGTTGACTTACACCTTCTACAGCACGTTGGGTGGCACGGAATACATGTGGACGTGCATTGTCCTGTTGGAACAGCAAGTTCCCTTGCCGGTCTAGGAATGGTAGAACGATGGGTTCGATGACGGTTTGGATGTACCGTGCACTATTCAGTGTCCCCTCGACGATCACCAGTGGTATACGGCCAGTGTAGGAGATCGCTCCCCACACCATGATGGCGGGTGTTGGCCCTGTGTGCCTCGGTCGTATGCAGTCCTGATTGTGGCGCTCACCTGCACGGCGCCAAACACGCATACGACCATCATTGGCACCAAGGCAGAAGCGACTCTCATCGCTGAAGACGACACGTCTCCATTCGTCCCTCCATTCACGCCTGTCGCGACACCACTGGAGGCGGGCTGCACGATGTTGGGGCGTGAGTGGAAGACGGCCTAACGGTGTGCGGGACCGTAGCCCAGCTTCATGGAGACGGTTGCGAATGGTCCTCGCCGATACCCCAGGAGCAACAGTGTCCCTAATTTGCTGGGAAGTGGCGGTGCGGTCCCCTACGGCACTGGGTAGGATCCTACGGTCTTGGCGTGCATCCGTGCATCGCTGTGGTCCGGTCCCAGGTCGACGGGCACGTACACCTTCCGCCGACCACTGGCGACAACATTGATGTACTGTGGAGACCTCACGCCCCATGTGTTGAGCAATTCGGCGGTACGTCCACCCGTCCTCCCGCATGCCCACTATACGCCCTCGCTCAAAGTCCATCAACTGCACATATGATTCACGTCCACGCTGTCGCGGCATGCTACCAGTGTTAAAGACTGCGATGGAGCTCCGTATGCCACGGCAAACTGGCTGACACTGACGGCGGCGGTGCACAAATGCTGCGCAGCTAGCGCCATTCGACGGCCAACACCGCGGTTCCTGGTGTGTCCGCTGTGCCGTGCGTGTGATCATTGCTTGTACAGCCCTCTCGCAGTGTCCGGAGCAAGTATGGTGGGTCTGACACACCGGTGTCAATGTGTTCTTTTTTTCCATTTCCAGGAGTGTAGAAAGAAGGTATAGATCTACTTTTGTTTTATTACATTCCAGATTTGATTGTAATAGAGCATTATACAAGGTGTATCGTAATAGTTTCATGAAATAACAGTGGGCACGAAAGTAAACATTTTTCTTGATAAAACAGTGTCCAGAAATGAGTAGTTTTGAATTTGGACTATGATGAAGGAAACTATGTATTGTAATAAAAGTGCTGATAGGTCTTCATTGCAGAACGAGTGTGAAATTTAGAGCATGATATTGGCAAGGGCACATCACACAGTTGTACTACTGTTTTCTGTCTGTTGAGTTATTATAGTTAGATACAATGCAAACTGGAAATATATTTATAAATGTTATCTAAACTTGTAACTGCCGCAATGTACTCTAATTCTGACAGAAAATGTGCATGTAAATCAGAAATATGAAGTAGAAAACGTGGTCGCAAAAAATCACATACTGGCAGCAGAAAATTTAACTATCATTGTCAGTTCTGTAATTACAAAACCCGTCTATGTTCACTTCCATAGAAAAACAGTATTATGAAAGTGTGTATGGAAATCAGAAGTGTGAATGTAGAAAACATAGCTGAAAAAAATCACATATTGGAGGCAGCAAATTCAACTGTCAGTGTCAATTTTGTGATTAGGAATCCTGTCTTTGCTCGTTTCCATAGAAAACCAATGTTACGTATTTTGATACCCAAAACTAAGTAAATAAATTATGCAGAAGATACCCTGTGACCAATAATAACAAATTAACTTTAGTAGTTCATCGTTTCCATGGTAAGAATAACAACTGAAGCAAAAGCAAACAAACTCTGATATATGAGCGTTTATAAACGCTGTATTATTGATAAGTAATTTTTACATTCTTGTTCTCTGCTTTATTAGAAAATTAAAAGCAGTTACTCTTATACGTCTGTATAGAAACCTTCCTCTCTGCATCAGAACTCTTCGCGCTATTTCTTCAGGGGCATCCCACTTTCTAAATACAATCCAATGAAGTGTCACAGTCCACATAATATTATCGAATGTTCACACGTTCTGTAATCAGGATGACCCTGCATCCAAAATGAAACCAAAGTTAGTACTGTTAATAGTGGCTCTATGATACTAGTATATATACTGCTGTACACTCTGATTCAGCCTATTGCACCATGAACAACTGTTAAGTCTACCGAATTCTGCTGGCAGTACCTTGTGCAATATATAGTACCAAAGTATAATTATCAGAAACTTGCTTCTGTCGGAGTGCAAAAAGGCGACTATCTTCTTCTTCAAAAGACTCTGACAGAAAATGGGGAACACTGGCCCAAGTCTCATTCTACCTACATCACCAAAAATTTTGTTATGCAAACACACTTGTGCTCCTTTGACACAGAACATTTTTAAATCCTCTTATCCAGTCTCTCTTTGTAGTGAGGCCTTCAGACAACAGCATCTCCCTCTCACTGCCACTGTCTGAGTCTCTCTCCCACTTTCTCTTTTATCTCCCACTGATTTACAGCATGTTCCAGAGCCACTGTCTCCTCTTCATTGTCTGCTTTTGTCTTTCTTTGTCTCTGCTATTGTCTCCTCCATACTTCAGCTGGACAAAATTTCTGGGGAGGGGGACGGTCCAAACTACACCCTCCCCTATACCTTAAGTTCGTCAAACTGGGAGTCTCCAAACCCCTCTCCCTCCCAAGCCTATGTACAGTGTCCTCTCATCTCTTTTTCATTTCCGCTGTCTCTCTCCCTCTCTTATCCTCCACAGCTTCTACCTCCATGCACCTCTCTTTCTCTTTTAGTGCCATAGTCTCTCAGTGACAGTCAATATCTCCTCTGTCTTTGGCTGCCATTTGTATTGTCTTCGTCTATCTCTCATTCTCTTTCTCTGACACTTTCTCTCCCCCACCATCACTGTTTCCTCTCTCTTTCTCTCCCACTGGCTCTGTCTCCTCTTTCTTCCACCAACGCTGTCCCTCTGCTATTCTCCCTCAGCCCAAAGAAGCGTGGAAGTGTTCATATGTCAAACTTTTTGGTGAGGAAGGCCGAATGATGATTGTGGCAGCTGGTTCCCCACTTTTCTGTCAAGAGTCTTTCCTAGAGCCACATATTCGCCTTTTTGCGCTCCGAAACGAGCATTTTTCCTTCGGTTCCATTCTTTTCCCTGCTACTGCAGCATATACAGCTTATATAAAACAAGCTTTCAGAGTTTATTTATGTACTTCGACACATTTATATACTTTGATGCGTATATAAAACAAATAAACACTATGATATAAGGTTAAAAAGGAATCGTTTGCTTTACATTTTTTCTTGATTCGTTGCTCAACGATAACTAGTGAGTTAACACCTATGTATGTAATTTTACCTATGGGTTTAAGCATGATTCAAGCTGGATTCAACACATATAGAAAAGAATAATTTTAACAATATTGGGAGAAAATGAATGATTATTTGGTAATGAATACACACACACACACACAGATATATATATATATATATATATATATATATATATATATATATATATATATATATATACCAAACAATAATTCGTCTTCTTATAATATTGTCCAAATTATTGTTTTCTATATATACGTATGCCACATGTGAGAATCTGTGAGGCTGCATGATGCATTAATCAAGCCCACCTTTGGGTGGCACCTACATCAACAAGGTAACCACTCAGTAAGCATTAATTTTGGATCTGAGCTCCACAAACTCTACAATCTGTGAACCATTTGCCTCATATTTCATCAACCCAATAACCTTCTTGTTCTCAGGTGTTATGCTGGAAGGAATATCAGCTGCATATCCAAACCTATAGAATTCCTTGGGACTGTACCTAATTACTTTATATATATTGCAACCTTTGACGAAGTAGCTGAAACTGTCTGTATATTCATAAAAAACTTAGACTTGGTGAAGTTTCGCATGTGCAATCTCAGAGTGTAATCAGTACATGTGTAGTTTGGAGAGATTCAGAACACATACTGATACAGACAAGCTTTGTGAACTCCACTGGAACCTTAGTCATCTCCACAGAGACTAGTCTTTTATGGAAAACAGTAGCCCACATGAAATTTGGGCTGGGAACACAATCTCTTGCATCCCATCGATAAACTAATAAATTCCACTGTAGTTTCTAACATTATCCATGGTTTTGCCAAAAACAGAATTATTTGTTTATTTAAAAATCTTTTTTTCAAAATCATACATCACGAGAGACCTCTGCTAAGTATTAACATAAATGTATTCCATCAAACAGGGATGTTGCTTGAAGGAGATGCTGCTCCTAATAAGTCTGATCCCCAACCTGAGACACTGCCTGAGGTTTCAATAGTGTGGAATGTATCTCTGCATATTCCCCAGTGTTGTCATCAGCTTGGTGACAGAACGATTTTGCAAGGCTAGGCCCTCCAGATGTAGTGACTTGTCACTGTCTACATCATACAGAGAGGCAGGGTATTCCAGGTCAGTCTGCAGAACATATCCCCTACCAGCATCAGCAGCTACATTTCGTATCTAATTCCTCAGTCTAGTTAGTTAATCTTTGAGCAACCATCAGATCCCTCCAAATGACAGACACAGTTGCATGGCATGTCTGTAAAGACTGCTTACATCCATCTAAAGCTTGGAACCAAATCGTCAGATGATCTACACGCCTCCTCACTCAAACGCAGGTTATTTCCTTGGCATAACTGTGTACACACTGGCGAAGGCCCCGTGAATTCAAGCTTGAAAAAAAAAGCAAGATAACAACATCAGTCAACAGTTTGAGGTTTATATGTGTCTTTTTGAACATTCTCTCGCATGTTAACCACTGGTTTGGCGTAATTAAATCCAGAGTATAGTCCATCCAGAGTATACATGCTCAGACATACACTCCAGAATTTCTGAAAAATGTCTGTGAGCATGTACAATTTAGTATATTCCTCTAAATTAGGAATGTTGAACTCCTCTGAAACATTCACTGCATGGCTCTACTCTTCATTAGTTATGATAGTGACTATAAGTTTTCTGATGAATGTAGTTGTAACTGGAAATGCTGGAAATGTGGTATCACGCAGTCTCTCCATCAAATCCAGATATTCGCAAGGAAAGACACCTTCTTCTAACAAACAGGAACTTTACAGTTCTAGTGAGATGAATATCTTCCCAACTTGTTATCTCAGTGAATTCCTGAAGAGATGCATGCATAAATCTTCATGAATGTATGAAGTGGAGCGATAACATAGACGCAAATCATTTGGAGAATGAAATGTAGTTTTCTACATTGTCAGGTATGATTCTGACCTAATCATTCTCCGACCCAAATTACTATGCAAATACTCAAAATGGAAGTAAGAACCATACCTGTTCAAATTATGGAGGAAAACGGGTATATGTTGTGGTAGTTTGTATCTCATCTTGCATGCATTCTGAACTGTGCTGTGGAATATTCCCATAGGCAACAGTGGCCGCTACATGGAGTTAACATATCTCTGTCAATGGTAGTCCAAAAACATGCCAGTCAACTGCATGCTTGCATAAGGCACTGTTCTCCTGTGATCTGATAATTGGAATGTTGTTGCTAAACAGATCATCTATATCTTATAAAAGCTGTTCGACCTCACCTATCTCACAGGATTATCCCCAACGTATTATTCAAATCCGTTGCAACTGGATCATATGAGTAAACAACTGAATAAAGCATCATACACAGAAAAAGCTACTCTGTGAAATTGCTGCCGGAGGCTCAGGAATCACTTTCACAGCACGCCACAGGAAGTAGTAAGCAATCAAAGTCAGCATGTACAATGATGGGTCAGTATCTGTGGTGGAGAACGATCTTAAATTTTAAGAATGCAGGCTTTCAAAAAATAATGAAATGAAAGATGTGGGTGGCCCTCAACTACGTATCCTCAGACTCAGAGATGCAATATTAAAAGTTTTGGCTGGTTTCGTTGCCTAGGGGCTGGGATACGTAGTTGCCACATTACAAGCCAAATACTGCTGTGTCTACAGTATACAATAAGAATACACACATGAATCGAATGGTCGAAGGCTTCTGTTACTCAGCAGTTGCAAATTATGAATGAAACATTTAAATTTATAAATGAAAGACTGCAATTAAATAAAACCTGTAGGTACTATTGCAACGACTTTAAATTATGAGTATGATAGTACACTACTGGCCATTAAAATTGCTACACCAATAAGAAATGTAGATGATAAATGAGTATTCATTGGACAACTATATTATACTAGAACTGACATGTCATTACATTTTCACCCAATTTGGGGGCATAGATGCTGAGAAATCAGTACCCAGAACATCGACCGCTGGCCGTAACGCCTGGGCATTGGGTCAATCAGAGCTTGGATGGTGTGTACAGGTAAGGCTGCCCATGCAGCTTCAACACGATACCACAGTTCATCAAGAGTAGTGACTGGCGTATTGTGATGAGCCGGTTGCTCGGCCACCATTGACCAGACGTTTTCAGTTGCTGAGAGGCCTGGAGAATTTGGTGGCCAGGGCAGCAGTCGAACATTTTCTGTATCCAGAAAGGCCCATACAGAACCTGCAACATGTCGTCGTGCATTATCCTGCTGAAATGTAGGGTTTCACAGGGATCGAATAAAGGGTAGAGCACAGGTCGTAACACATCTGTAATGTAGCGTACACTGTACAAAGTGCCATCAATGCGAACAAGAGGTGACCGAGACGTGTAACCAATGGCACCCCACACAATCACGCCGGATGATACGCCAGTATGGCGATGACGAATACACGCTTCCAATGTGCATTCACCGCGATATCGCCAAACACGGACGCGACCATCATGATGCTGTAAACAGAACCTGGATTCATCCGAAAGATGACGTTTTGCCATTCGTGCACCCAGGTTCGTCGTTGAGTACACCGTCGCAGGCGCTCCTGTCTGTGATGCAGCGTAAAGGGTAACCGCAGCCATGGTCTCCGAGCTGATAGTCCATGCAGCAGCAAACGTCGTCGAACTGTTCGTGCAGATGGTTGTTGTCGTGCAATCGTCCCCATCTGTTGACTCAGGGATCGAGACGTGGCTGCACGATCCGTTACAGCCGTGTGGATAAGATGCCTGTCAACTCGACTGCTAGTGATACGAGGCCGTTGGGAGCCAGCACGGCGTTCCGTATTACCCTCCTGAACCCACCGATTCCATATTCTGCTAACAGTCATTCGATCTCGACCAACGCGAGCAGCAATGTCACGATACGATAAACCGCAATCGCGATGGGCTACAATCCGACCTTTATCAAAGCCGGAAACGTGATGGTACGCATTTCTCCTCCTTACACGAGGCATCACAACAACGTTTCACCAGGCAACGCCAGTCAACTGCTGTTTGTGTATGAGAAATCGGTTGGAAACTGCCGTCATGTCAGCACGTTGTAGGTGTCGCCACCGGCGCCAACGTTGTGTGAATGCTCTGAAAAGCTAATAATTTGCATACCACAGCATCTTCTTCCTGTCGGTTAAATTTCGCGTCTATAGCACGTCATTTTCGTGGCCAGATGGCCAGTAGTGTAGAAGTACTTTTGAGAATGTTGTATATTTCCGTAAAACACTTATTGGTGTCGATGGTCCAGCAATTAAATAAAATATAAGTTGAATAACAGGGAAACAATAGATCACTACTTGACGTAATTTGTTATGAACATCAACATAGCTCGCGAGATATTCACTTCCAAACGCGTATTACGTCTTCACTGCAGAAGCCACGGAAATCTCACAAGTACACAAGTCGGCACACACAAGTCGGCACTACAGAATGTTTGTATCCCCTGCGACCATGCACAAACTGCTCCACTCCAAGTCTTTCTCGCGACTGTGCATCCGTCACGCTGTGTTGTCCGTGTCCAGCACTCACTCCAGTGTCCTGTACCGTACTGTCCCACACTGCCATACTGCCCCGAACTACCCCCATATCCTCTCTCGAAGCGATCCTCCTCCCTCATTTCCATACAGTCTCACTGTTAAAGAGTGCTGTGATTGGCTAAAGCGCTCCCTCCATGTCTACAAGCCAATGTACACCCACAAACATATTTAAGCACATACGAAATACTGGATTTACATTTAAATACTTGAAATAAAAAAAATATTCCTATGGCTGGACCATAAGCATGCTCTAACACACATTATTAAATACATAAAAAAATTGAATGAACATATTATCAAAGGAATAGCAACAAAAGTTAGGCCAGTAGTCGAATGTCGCTGTGTTTTCTAAAACACAGTAAATATTTTACCAATTTCTTCATGAATAGTATATATCGGATATAAACAAAAACATGATGAATAAATATATTTATAAGCATGCTGCTACCGTTTTTTCGTGTAACTGTGGAGTACTTATGGCCTGACGCGATCAATAGTAATTGGCCACTTTGAACGCCAACAGCTCATGTACTATTTAAGTTACATGCCTGTAATTCATACCAACTTAAGTTTACACTAATAGCTTTCTACAGGCATGTAGATCGACGAAATCTGATGAACCGTTTCGATTCTGGAAATTCGTTACTGGGTGTTACTTGTATTATTTACTGTCAGACACTAAACTTTAAACTAATAAAGATATTGAAAATCTGATAACACCATCAGAATCGTTGTGGAAATAATAGTGATGTACATGTTTCTTTTTGAGGTATCATGATTCATCTGGCTGCTATTAATTTCTATACGAACTGTGAAATGTCTGCCATGATGGTTTCTCAAAGTTCGCCATCTTTGGCCCTCCCTGCGCACAGTGTCACCAAGGAATTCCCAGCCACGTACTCGATGGATCACATGGTCTGGCTGTTGTGCGGCATCACACGCCTGCTAACAAGCCTTGCCTTGCCGAGCGGCCTGAGTGGTGGCTGCCAACTGTGATCTTAGAATATTTTCTGGGTGCCACAACCCGCCCATTACCTCGCAAGAACTTTTTATTGTTTTTGGTATTTTCACATGTACCAGTTCCTGGCTCAAGCAGTCAGTCTCTAAATACTCATGCATAGTGGTAGAGTCGGAGCATCTGAGGCAAAAATGCCTCTCCCTATGATTTTTCGACATGTAGATGGAAAGTAGATGGGACATGCTTTTGATACTGATGTAGAGATGCTTATCACTCTCAAAGAATATCAATAAATCCATATGTTTGGGACATTGACCAGCTACTTTGGAAAGGTAGATGAGTCTCACTACAATGCAATTGGCATCTTCTAGCCTGTTTTTTTTTTCTTATCTTCATTGAGAACATGAATGTGAAATAAATAATTAGGGTTTTGCGCCTCAAATTTTGGTAGGTCTAAGATGGTGGAAAGGAATGGGATGCCTTCGATCTTATTGTACCCAAAGGTGTTAGCTGTTTTGTATGTATTCATAGCCATTGCATCTTTGGGTAATTTCTATCACAAGCTAGAAGTGACCATGCAAAGCAATATTTATCATCTATTTTGAGAATCTGGACATTATACATGCTTTTTAGTGGCAATATTTGGCGGAACAGGAATGTATCTCGATTCCATATTCATTGGGTCAACAGAATGTGAATACAAATAAAAGTGGATTACAGGGTTGAGTGCCTAACCAGACCCTCTTTCCAACATAGCAGAATAATGGCTCCACAAAATGCTCTTGGTAAAAGTTCCATATCACTTCCCATTTGTGATACCATATCATAATGCCATTCCCCAAATTTTAAAAATATTTCTCTTTATGACACTATCACCGTCTTTTGGAGAAGAGAGACAGGGTGGGGTGTGTGCATGAGTTCACAGTACAGAACTGTCTTGCGACTGATTGCGAGATACCATTGCATGTTGATGATTTCAGGGAGGTCCCTTTCCAACACTGCTCAACAAGAATGAACGAAAGTAGGTGGAATTTTATGCCCCACATTGTCAATGCAGGACAGCAGAACCCTATCCCAAAAACACCAGAACTAAGGTGAAGTTCAGTGCAGCTGTGCGATTTACCTGGTTTTCGTTAACATGGCAGTCTGTTGGACTGCTGATGCTCAGTCAGGTTACGTTAGACAAGATTAGGCTAGATTAGGTTGGACTAGGCTACGCTACGTTGGGTCATGTAGGGTCAGATTGGGGTTAAGTTAGGTTAGGTTAGATTAGTGTTAGGTCTAGGTTTAGGGCTGGGTCCAATTGGGTCAGGTCATGTTGGGTTGGGTCGGGTCAGGCCAGTCTGTCCCAGGACAACAGGGCAGCAGCACAGTGATGTTAGCACCAGCTCTGTGGTGGCTGGGCTCGCTGGGCACTCAGTCAGAGCGTCCTTGAGTAGCTGGCAAATGTTAGTAGTAAAAGGCAGTTTTACCTGCTAACTGTCTGTGGCATAAGCTTAAAGTTATAAGTAGGCTGTATAGGATTTTTAATTGGTAACGCCACGTAGCGCTCTGTATGAAAATCACTGGCTGTGCTGTGTGCAGTCTGTGGCTGGTTTGCATTGATGTTTGCTATTGTAGTGTTGGGCAGATGGATGTTAACAGCGCGTAACGTTGCGCAGTTGGAGGTGAGCCGCCAGCAGTGGTGGATATGGGGAAGTGAGATGGCGGATTTTTGAGAGCGGATGATCTGGATGTGTGTCCATCAGAAACAGTACATTTGTAAGAATGGATGTCATGAACTGCTATATATATTATGACTTTTGAACACTATTGAGGTAAATACATTGTTTGTTCTCTATCAAAATCTTTCATTTGCTAACTATATCTATCAGTAGTAGGTGCCTTCAGTAGTTTGAATCTTTTATTTAGCTAGCAGTAGTGGCGCTCGCTGTATTGCAGTAGTTCGAGTAACGAAGATTTTTGTGAGGTAAGAGATTTGTGAAACGTATAGGTTAATTTAGTCATAGCCATTCTCTTGTATGGCTTATTGAAAGTTAGATTGCGTTGCGCTAAAAATATTGGCTGTCAGTTTAGTGTTGATCAGAACAGGTAAAGAGCGAAATGTCTGAGTACGTTCAGTTCTGCTCAGCTGTTTGAAAATCAAATAATGTAAGAGGTTAATCAGCACAGTAATTCATTAATTTTTCTAAGGGGACGTTTCATATGTCGGCCCTTAGTCGAGGATACCTCACTGGAATCTTATGATTTTTTCTTGTACTTTGTGTAATTAGTGTAGCTTTTGTTTATTGCTAGCCCGTAATTGTAGAGAGAATCTCCTTTGTAGTTGCAGTCTTTCATTGTTGTACAGTAAAACAGTTGGGGCATGCATGTAGATTTGCGCCAAGTATTTCGTAGCTGCGCTTGCAATTAACTAGATATTATTTTCAGCGCTATGTTAATGTGTTCCTCACATTTTTGCTCTTCAAATTGTGCTTTTCTGTGTTATCGTGTGAAATATTGTGGCAATAATGGCGTGTGAAAAACGTAACACTAGGCTCCAAAGTAAACTGAGAAATAATAGTGACGACGAGCGTAGCTTATCAGCACCACTGTGTAATGAATTAACAGACATTCGAAGTGGTAATTCGGTAATTGTGCATAGGGAAATGGAGCGGGCGGCAAATGATGGTGTAGACAGTGAAATAAATAGTGAACAGGGAAGCATTATCGATCGATCGGTCGGCAACAGCTCGCCTCAGGAATCCGAAATGACAGAACACAATATTGTAAATACTGTAGACTCAGGTTTTGGGTCCTCACCGTTTTCTCAAATCACTCAAGACACATTTTCTGCTTGTCAAAATGTGAATGTTGCCAGTGAAAATGCACTGCCAAAAAGCATAGAGAAACAGATTCCAGACACTAATACATTATTATTGCAATTAATGCATCAAATGGAACAAAATCAGAGACAAACACAGCAAAAGCTTCAAAAGTTAGACACAATGGAATAAAATCAGAGGCAAACACAGCAAAAGCTTCAAAAGTTAGACACAATGGAACAAAATCTTCAAAAGTTAGACACAATGGAACAACACCAGAGACAAACACAGCAACAGTTAGACGCAGCGGAACAAAATCTTCAAAAGTTAGACACCACACTTGAACAAACACGTGAAGATTTAACCACTGAGTTACATAAAATCGAATCGAAATGTCAAAAAGTCTGTAATGACATAAAAACACAAATTTGTGAGCATTTCCAACCTATTTTTTCACGGCTTGAAAATGCATAACAGAATCACGAAGCAGCCTTAAAAGAACTGCAAACTATTGTTCATGAAAATCATGAGACCTTGCAAGCTAAAATTGACTCAGTTGCGTCTACTGATTCGGTTACACAACTTGCAAAAACTCAGGAAAACTTAAAGGAGACAGTAGATACTCTGAGAATTGGTTCAGAAAGACACATGGAAAGAAATTAGTTCATTATCAGAGAAAGTAGTTGAACTTTCGGATCAGCTAAATAATTTATCCACGAAGGTAGATGATAATCTGAATGCCACAAAACTGGTAGTCTTTAATGACACAGAAGAGTGCGAACAAATTAGGAAATTCAAACAAAATCAGAATCAAATTAATACGCAACACCAAAGAGAAATCCGGGAAGTACAAGATCAGCTGACACAGGTAATACAAGAATTACGTATTTCAGAGGACACTCGAGCTCCAACACGGGAAGAGGGACATAGAAATACGGAACAGCCACAAAGTAATAACACGGGGTACTTCGGAAATTATGAAAGAAATTGGCAAGGTACACCGGATTTTGAGGTGGAACCGCCGAAACGAAGTAACAATGGCCGATATGCGTCTCGCCGACATGATGATTTTGACTATAAGCTGTTTATTACTACACGTAAATTGAAAACATTTAAGAATTCCGGCAACGACATTCATCCACAAGCGTGGCTTCATCAATTCTCTCATTGTTTTCCTCCTAACTGGTCATTAGAGCACAGATTAGAGTTTATGTGTGGCTATTTAGAGAATGAACGAGCTGTAAGAATGCGATCGGTCATTCACGATTGCCACAGTGAAGGAGAATTTTATCATGCCTTCCCCTCAGCATATTGGTCTCAAGCTACACAAGACCGAGTAAAACATGGCATTATGATGCTATGATGAAACATTTCGAACAATCTGAATTTTCCAGTCTTGTGAAATATTTTCAAGACATGTTGCACAAGAATCAATACCTGTCAAACCCATACAGCCCCTCAGAACTCATTCGCATTTGCTTAATCAAATTACCTGAACATTTACGACATATTATTTTGGCAGGACGTTGCAAAGACGACATTGAAGCTTTTCAGGGACTCTTACAAGAATTAGAAATTGACACTGACAATCGCGGAACGCAAAAACAGGAACACAACAATTACAGGTCACATCTGTCGCAATTCCGCGATGAAAGAAATAATAACTGGACACGACAAGGCTATTCTCACAACACAAATCGTGACCAAAACAGACACCACCCGTATGACAACCGTTGGCAGAGTAGTAATAATTACAAGGAAAGATCACCTCTCCATCGTAGTGACTATCACAGACACAATCAGAGAAACAGACAATATGGGAACCAAAATAATTTTTATCAAGGGAGACAGAATACCTTTAGACGCAACAGTCCAGCGCGCAGTTACAACTCAGGGAGAAATTCTCCACCACGTGACAGACAAGAAAGAAACTATGGAATCTACCGACATAACGACAGACGATATGATCGTAACGACAGACCCGAACTGCATCAGAACTGGCGGGATTCAAACAGGGCAGGGCCCTCTCGACAAGGTGAATTTGTAGAAGTTAGGTCTCCAAATCCCAATAACGACGCGCGCCATCAAAGAGACAATAGGCAATGACTCATACCGCTGGCAGCCACAAAACATACTTATGAAGCTGACGACGTAGCTGCCGTGGCTAGTAATTACGTAAAAATCGAAGACATTAGGGACATCTTACTCCAGGGACACGACGTAAAACATAACAACATTGCATATCTTGTGATTCACATTACAGTAAATGACGTAAAATTTACGGCAGTACTTGACTCTGGCAGTCCCATTTCAGTAATTAGTGAAACAGCCTTAGCAAATGCAACAAATCGAACGATTGCCCCACACTTCCATTGCGTAAGATTAAATTACAAGGTGCAATCGTGGGAAAAAGTGTAGATGTACGCCAACAACTTAGAATTCTTTTGTCAAAGCCACAGCTTCTCTATGAACTTTCTTATTGTTCCATTATTGTCGACATAAATTACATTGGGAGTAGATTTTTGAATGAATACAAAGCAATCTTAAACTTTCACGATGCTGAAATAAGTTTAGAGGAAGAAGGTAAGTCAATAGCTTTGAAATTTGAAGATTGGCTCTCAAACCATGACGAGGAAATTAATCAGCTTTACCTTCTGTTAGACAACAGTTCGCAATTTTCGACGGAACTTGATACTAACAATCACTCTGCAAGTACTGACAGGGATGATATCGACGGCGTATTTGATACTAATGAGTTAATTCAGAATAAAATTCAAACAATTGAGAACTGTAATGACACTGATGGGCAGGACCTTTTTGAGCTTTTACAAGCCCATTCCACAGTTTTTACTCACAAAACAGGAACAATCAAGGGATTTCAATACCAATTTCGTGTTCGTGAGCGTACTAAATTTTGTGTTAGACCATACGTAATTCCGGCACATTATAGGGACTGTGTTAGAACAGAAATACAATCCATGGTTGACAAGGGCATTATTGAGCCTGCAGTTAGCCCATACAACAATCCATTACATGTTGTTGAAAAGAAAAATGGATCGATCAGGCTTGTCTTAGATTCGAGATAAATCAATACTATCATCATTCCTGAAACAGACAGGCCGCAAACGTTGGAAGAACTTCTTCAAAATTTTAATGGTGTGAAAGTGTTGTCTTCTATTGATCTCAGATCCAGCTTTTATCAGATCGAACTTCATCCAGAATGTAGAAAATACATAGCTTTCCTTTGTTTCGGCGTTTGTTATCAATTTCGGAAACCTCCTTTTGGTTTGAACATTTCTTCGGCAGCATTCATTTGCGGGCTAAATCCCATATTACCTGAGTTCTTAAAACGTCACATCACCTTATATGTGGACGATATTCTGATAGCAGAAGCCTCATGGGAACAACATAATCGCATCCTCAACAGCGTGTTACATATTTTTGCAGAATCTGGAATTGCAGTTAACTTGGAAAAGTCTGAATTCGGTAGGACAAAGGTGAAGTTTTTGGGACATATTATTTCTTCTAAAGGCATTCAGCAGGATCCTGAAAAGTTAGAAGCAATCAGAGCCATTCCAGTTCCATCCACAAAAAAACAAGTCCGCAGTTTTCTAGGTCTCGTAAATTTTTACCGTCGTTTTCTGAATATGCAAATTCTAGTTACACCAAAACTTTGTTCTCTCACTGAAAAAAATACTATTTGGAACTGGGACGAACAAGCACAGTTAGAATTCAATTCTTTGAAAGAATCGCTACTTAATGCGCCATTACTAGCTCATCCAGATCTGTCATAAGATTTCTCCCTTAGCACGGATTCTCCTAAAGTCGGTCTTGGTGCCCATTTATTTCTACAAGCCACAGAAAATGACACTACTGTTCAGAAAACCATTGCTTTTGCTAGCCGAGTGCTAACAAAATCTGAAAAAAATTATTCCGTTACTGAATTAGAAGCTTTAGCTATCGTTTGGGCATTTAACAAATTCCATTTCTTTCTTTAGGGTAATCACGGAAAAGTATACAGTGATCATTGTGCATTACAATTTCTTATGTCTTCAAAATTAAATCATGACAGGTTAAAACGTTGGGCATTGTTTCTGCAAGAATTTCACTTCACAATAGTCTACACTTCTGGCAAGGAGAACATTGTTGCAGACGCACTGTCACGCGCACCGGCTGGGCTTGAGAAAAGTAACACAGAATGCAAACTCGAGAAAAATTTCAGTATTCTTTACATTTAGAAAGTCGCCTTTTAAAACTTGATCACCACATCTTTAAAGGACATTGCTCATGAACAAGATAAAGATCCGGTTTGGAAAGACATCAAAAGTAAATGGCATGAAAAGACACACACTCAGATTCGGCATTATTATCTGGTTAGAAACAGCATACTCTTCAAACGCTGCACTGTTGATGACAAGCCATGGATACTTTGCATTCCAGATGATTTTGTTAATATGCTCATTTGGTACATTCATTTCAGCTACGCACATTTTGGTCCACGAAAATGTTATCATATTCTTCGGACAACTTGTTATTTTAACAATATGGAAAAGAGAATTCGAAGAGTCTTGTCTATTTGTAAACTTTGTCAAAAGGCGAAACCATCTACTATCTCACATCATGCTCCGTTGTTTCCTATCATTCCTTGTAAATTAAAAGAATTTGCTGCTGTTGATCTCTTGGGACCCCTTGTTAGAACATCGAATGGATTTTCGTACGTTCTAGTCGCTGTTGAACTTACTTCAAAATTTGTTTCTTTCACTCCGTTACGTAAAGCCACTGGATGGTCTGTATCCAACGCCTTTGTTAAAAATTTCTTACGTGAAGTTGGCCACGTTGCTAAAGTCATTTCAGATAACAGACTGCAATTCAGATCTGCTGTTTAGTCACGCATGCTTCGGAACCATAAAATCAAACCTGTTTTTATTTCATTGTACTCACCACATTGTAACCCATTTGAACGGATTATGAAAGAAATCAATAAGCTTTGCAGGCTTTATTGTCACAGACAGCATCAGCATTGGGACAGATATGTACACTTATTTCAAAATGTGCTGGATGAAATGCCTCATGACTCCACTGCTTTACCACCTACTCTTGTACTGAAGAATGAAGAACCACCAAACAGAATCAGAGAGCTTGTACCTTTCCCGAATACACGTAAACTTCAACACAAAGACATAATTGATTTGGCTATTAAAAATATAAAATCTGCAGCAGACAAAAGGAGAAAACTACACGGTAAAGCAAATGCAAAGAAATTATATATTGGTCAGAAAGTTCTCATTAAAGCTCATTCATTGTCACATAACAAGAAACACTTGAGTCACAAATTCTTTCTAGTTTACAATGGACCTTCCAGAATCTGACGTATACCACATGATAATTGCGTTGAAGTTGAAACTCTGCGTACTAGGAAGAGTAAAGGTTTACACCACATTTCACCTGTAAAACCGTTTATTGAAAGATAATCTGCTTTTTAACTTTGTCTTTGCCATAAATCTTTTCCCTTTACATTACTAGTATACTTTGTCAGACTTAGAATCTGTTAACATGCAACAATGTTTGAAGTTAAATATCCAGTCAAGAACCAAGAGAACTTATTTAAACAGAAATTACGAATGCATTGTTATAGTGAACAGATGTCACAGTGTTATTGTGTGTGTACATTCTTGCTTGTTAGTTGCACGATTATGTAACGACTATAAGGCTTACATACTTAGAACATATACTGCTACTGCTAATGAGATTTTAATGCAACATTTTGGTTTACTTGAAAATACATTCTGGATTTAAAGTACTTTCTGTGAGATACCAGATGAGACAGTGGTTAGTTTATGTGACAGTTACACGATTTTATCACGACGCTACTAATGAGTGACAATTTACAATGTTGCTTTTGCGGTGTTTCTGTGTTATATCTGCACAGTTTTTCTGTACTATTCTGGAAAGTAAAACATGTTTTAGTAGTAACTTTTGTGGTATAGCTACAATGAGACAGCCTTTTCCATAGCACTACAATAGGTTACAGCACAGTACTATCTTCATCACGGCAATAAGCGTAAAAACTACGATATCTATACGCAAAGCATTTCACTTGTTTTTGTCATGAGGTAAGGACATTGACTTCTGCAGAAATTAGCTTTCGGAGGACGATAACTACGAAACTTCCACAGAGATTATCTTACAACAAGACGCACAGTTTAACACTACAGTACACGTATTTGAGTGATTAATTTTGTACTTAAAACATTTATTTTTAAAGATTTTTGAGTTACAATGATACAAAGGTTTTCTGTGATACATTTCATTCCATTGCTGTAATCTGTAACATCTGAGGGTATAATTACATTAATCCTCAGGGGGTACACACTTACTTTGTGTACCATGTGTTTGGCAAGCACAAGGAGCCCCAGCTAATATGATATTTGCTTATACAACTTTACACATCGGTACCATATTTCTCTAACACATAAATTACACAGCTATCTGATCATTTAACTGAGAGACAAACTTTTTTTTTACTACATCAGTGACACATGTTTACACAATTACACAGTTGGATAACTTCAGACTTATGAAACTGTATTTTGTCTGTACTTTGTGAACTGTTCATATTTTTTGGAACCATTGTGATACTATGAGAGCCTTGAATGATGTATTAGGTATGGGATCATGATTTTTAAAGTACATTTGAGGTAGATAACACTGTTGAAATGAGCAGATATTTTTTTTTTTTAGATTTTGAAATTATTGCAGGAAGCTACGACATTTTTGAGATTTGGCTGAGTTTTTATGATGTTACTATTACGATGACAATGTGTATTATGCTGTTCAGGTATGTTTAAAATCAATAAGCTGAGAATCGTTCTTTAAGAGTTATGAAACGTGTGTAAATGCATGAATGTATCACAATGAAGGCGAAAATTTTTTGCACACTGTTATATTCATAGGATTTTGTTTCTACACATTTGCAACGCAAATTCTCGACCTGCGAAATTTTTATATGAGACTGTCACTGTATTGCAAACTGGTGTCGTAAATATTTCTGTGAGAAAGTTAAGTGACCTTCATGTAATGCATCGTGGGCACCCAGCTGCGCAACAGTCGCCTGGAAAAAAGCCAATAGTGGGTGCCTTTCAGAGGCAGAGGTGGAGAAAAAAGGAGGTCATTATCCTCGCTATTGACATTTCTTTGTATAAAGCATCGCAAATACGACACACTCAAACTTGAAAACATATGATTATGCTGTGGAGCACTTAATTTATGATATTTACTAAAATGCCTAATGAAATGATGAGAAACATTTTTACATTTATTGTCTTTCTAGTTGAGAGATTGCTCATTTTGTTTAATATCTAGTTTCTGGCTGCACTGCAGCATTGGTTAAAATAAAATTTTATAGATGTACTAATATAGGTATTTTATGCCTACAGATCCATTAAAAATAATAACTTTATGATCTACTTAAAAAAAACGAAGGGGCACAAAAAGACATTTCCCTTCACAGGAATTGCATACATAATTTTCTTTTGAACTACTTGGTAATATTTTTCGTAGAATAAGTTGTGGTGCACCACTTTAATTACATAGACATTCAGATGTGAATAGACATTTCCCCTATCTGCATTGTTGTCTTTAGTGTACTGTTTTTTCTGTTTGAGCTTTGTCATGTTTAGGTGTAAGTTATTGCATTTGCTGCTGCTGATTGCCATGCATAGTGCTACCGAATTTCACTTTGTATCACTCTGTTAAGCCAGTTTTACTACTGAATTATTTTTCTTGTTGCTGCACATTGGCTCATATTAGTTGTAATGTTGCATTTGCTTTGCTAATTTATATTTATTGCTGCTTGCTTTGTCAATTTACATTTTTGTCATTACTGTTTGTGTTAATTGTTTTGTGCTGCTGCATTGCCTCGTCCCTTAGTGTAGCATCTGAGCTCAGTAGATTTAAATTAGCTTAAGATAGGGTAGGCTATATAAGAGAATGAGTTGTGATGAATTGGAAGAAATGCATTGAGACGCTATAAGAAAATGGTTTGGCCAAAAAAGTATTTTGAAAGAGGATATGAACAAAAAAGTACCATTTAGGGACAACAGGTTTAGGTAGGATTTTCTTGGAAATAAATGATGAGGTTAGATAATGGAAAATAAATAATGAGGTAAGAAATACATGAACATATAAATACAGAAAACATGCTTTGATAGAATTTTTTTTGGTGGAAACAAATGTTGAAATAAGATAAAAGATCTATGGAATGAAGTTTTGGGTTGGACTGCAGTACCAAATGTTACACTGAAAACAAACCCTGCCCTTTCCCCTTGTGTTATCCCTCTATGTGTTTGTGTACCCTTCAGTATTTGTGTTTTTCCTGTCTTTATGTATTTAGCTGATGAGAGTTATGTTGTAGAATTTTTCTAATACTATGTTATTTACTTTGTAAAGATGTTTAGACATTATTTATTCTGTTTTGTTTTAATGCTCATGTGTGAAGTTGATGTTTCAAAAGTTATTCTGATCTTTTATGTATTTACTTATGTCATAATTCCTGCAACAATGATGTATATGTTTATTTCTATTCTTTTGTAAAGCCCCTATTACTACAAATGTTATCTGTATTGTTATGTTCTTTAATGATGTATTTTGTACCTTTGTTATTGTATTCTTATGTTATAAAATTGTAATTGACACCAGTTCATCAAATTAAGTAACTTGTAAGTTACATTTCACTGCACACGTTTCTGTTGGTCATAGTATATGGACAATATGTGAGAAGTAGGGACTGATAGTGTTCGCATGTGTGTTGATAATTCAGAAAGGGACTGATTAACAGCATTGCTGGTTCTAAGGACAATTCCAAAAACTTTGTGAGTGCACAAGTGGTGGTTTAAGGACTTGCTATATTATTCGCAAGACTCTTCGATGGTGATTGTGCACCTGCACAGTTGCAACAGATGGCTGCTGGCTGTCTCTACAACGACTGCAGTGGGTCTGCACCTTTGATGACCCACCAGTACCAATATTTCTACAAGGACTGCAGTGGGTCTGCACCTCTGGTGGCCCACCAATACCATACTCTCTACCAGAACTACAGTGGGTCTGCTCTGTGATGTCCTACCTACCAATATTCTTCAGAACTTCGACTGACTCTGTGGTGGGTTTACTCTGTTGTGGCCCATTACCTGTTTGCATGTCAAGAGTCAGCACTGTCTTTCCGTTGGAAGGACAACACTACTTCTTCAACACTGCATGGAAATCCGCTACTTCCGTGTGCATTTTCTTTGATGCTCAGACTTTGAGAAAAAAAAACACTGCAATTTTACTGTGATGAATGATCAGAACTGTCTTTATGGACTGCGAGAAAATTTTAGCTTTTGACCAACGTTGTATCAATAAGTGTATGCATTTGATTTCTTTGTCATTGTAGTTATGAAAAATTTTTTCAAATCTGTATTGGCCAGTGCCCAAAACAATTTGTAAAATTTTTTGTGAGGAGCATGGGGGCTATGTAAGTAGGCTATATAGGTTTTTTTATTGGTAACACCACGTAGCGCTCTGCATGAAAATCACTGGCTGTGCTGTGTGCAGTCTGTGGCTGGTTTGCATTGTTGTTTGCTATTGTAGTGTTGGGCAGCTGGATGTTAACAGCACGTAGCGATGCGCAGTTGGAGGTGAGCCGCCAGCAGTGGTGGATGTGGGGAAGTGAGATGGCGGATTTTTGAGAGCGGATGATCTGGACGTGTGTCCATCAGAAACAGTACATTTGTAAGAATGGATGTCATGAACTGCTATATATATTATGACCTTTGAACACTATTAAGGTAAATACATTGCTTGTTCTCTATCAAAATCTTTCATTTGCTAACTATGCCTATCAGTAGTTAGTGCCTTCAGTAGTTTGAATCTTTTATTTAGCTGGCAGTAGTGGCACTCGCTGTATTGCAGTAGTTCGAGTAACGAAGATTTTTGTGAGGTAAGTGATTTGTGAAACGTATAGGTTAATTTAGTCAGGGCCATTCTCTTGTATGGATTATTGAAAGTCAGACTGCGTTGCGCTAAAAAATATTGTGTGTCAGTTTAAGCACAGTCATGTATAATTTTTCTAAGGGGACGTTTCAAAGTCTGTGGGTCCCACGAACATATATCGCTTCAAAGAACATTAATAACCTGACAGTTAACACAACATAACAAGAAAAAGCATTCACAGATCTCACTGTTTAGAGTTGACTGATGCTCTCTCTCATGACAGCACAGCATGCACTTGATCTAGCGTTATTGCTCAACACAGTGAAGGCTCAGAGACTGTGCACAAAATGTCTATACTCATGTGAATATGGTGGCATTGTAACAAGTGGATCCTGGATCTGTGATTAATAAATGACACAGAGTGTGACAGCTGGCCATGGTGGCCGAGCGGTTCAAGGCGCTTCAGTACAGAACCGCGCGACTGCTATGGTCGCAGGTTCGAATCCTGCCTCGGGCATGGATGTGTGTGATGTCCTTAGGTCAGTTAGGTTTAAGTAGTTCTAAGTTCTAGGGGACTGATGACCTCAGATGTTAAGTCCCATATTGCTCAGAGCCATTGAACCATTTTGAACAGAGTGTGACATATGGAGTTCGATGGGTAAGTAAGCAAGGAAACTGCTGTGAAAGTCAATCTGTCCTCTATTTCTGGCATGGTAAAGGCACATTTGTGTGGAGTGGGTCGACGAGCTGCGGTGGTCACTCAGTCAATGATGTGGAAAGTAATGTCTGGGGCTCGACTGCAGATGATCAACTGATGATGCAGCCAACAGGAGACAGGCAGGCAGTGGCTGCGACACCATATTCTAAAATTGTCTGGCAGCTGCAGTGCATGCGGGATGCTTAGGACTGTGGGATGCGGTTATGACACACTGCGTGTGTCTGAAGCAGACACAGCAGTGGGCATAAGTGACGTAGTGCAGCTGCAGTGCATGCGGGATGCCAACAGGAGACAGGCAGGCATTGGCTGGGACACCATATTCTAAAATTGTCTGACAGCTGCAGTGCATGCGGGATGCTTAGGACTGTGGGATGCGGTTATGACACACCGCGTGTGTCTGAAGCAGACCCAGCAGTGGGCATAAGTGACGTAGTGCTCTGGCTGCTCTGATGGAGGTGGTCTGATTGCCTATGGCGAGCACAACCTGGGCAGCTGTGGGATAAAGCTGAAGTGTGTGTAGTGGTGCAATGACAACTGGCAGCAGGCGTGTTGTGGCTGGCAGCATTCCATATGTCACTGGCAGCTATGAGTGTGGGCTCTGCTGAAGCACTTCCCTGAGCGACAGAGGAGGAAGCGTGTGCTCACAATTGCTACACTGTGCATTTCAAGTGAACCTGATTTCCATCCTCATAATGGCACTATTAGTGCCACTCTTATGTGAATGGTGTGAAATATGAATAGAAATCACCTTTCAGATGTAGGAACATGCCTACGAACTTTCGTTTGCGATTTTTTTTTTTTTTTTTTTTTTTTTTTTGCCATCAGTGTATGGGGTGATGATTATGTCCCATGTTTCAGCCAGTCAGTTTTTGTCTTGTTGACTCGCAACTTGGCCAAACTTGGAGAGGTTGCAGGTGGCACTGACTCCACTTGCCTGAACCATATTACTTAGTCTTGGGGAAAATAGTGGGGCAGCCTAACCGACACCCATCCTGTGCTTGTCACGACTCCAGTAACAGTAGATGGTATCAGAGTGGTGGTGCTTTGTCGACTGAAATTTTCTTCAGTAGGCTGCTGGTGGGGAGAGTCCACATGTTTGGGGCTTCTCTGTAGCTCACTCTCCAGTCTCTGGTTCTGTGGCAGTAATGCATCTATTGACTTTTGCACTTCGTCCATGGTTGCCATCTTGCTTTAGAACTATGTTCTTGCACCTGGATTGGAAGGTGGGAGAGGAAGCATACGTAAAAAGTAACACAAAACACAAAAATTCCAAAGTTCCAAATAGTGCTCACATGCAATAATGGTCAGCATATAGAATTGTTTGTTCATAAGACATAATTTGCCAGATCTGATGTCACTGGCTGTAGGGGATCCCGAAAAAAGCAGGAAAGTTTGCAAGCGAATAATACACGAGGAAAACTGTTCATATAGGAGACTTGATGATTTGTCCACTTATAAGGCATTGTTCATACACAAGGATGTAAGTGCTAGTCGACTCGCAATCCTGTGTCACTTATACTGATGAAAGTTTGTCAAACGACATGTTTGATTAACATCACTTCAGGATCAGCAATGAAGAAGAAATAGAGATTATGTGAGATTAGATTCAGTTTTCGCCCATAGACCCAAAAATGGGATCATTCTCACTTGTATGGAAGAAGTAAGAATGTATAGCATAAATACTTAAAACATTTGAATATAATACTCACTATCCTGATCATTTGTCAGGAGATGGTCAAACTATGTCAATACATTACAGTAAAATGGAATCGCTAATGTTTACAGAATTAATACACTGTCAGAATGAAACACAGTTATGCACTTTTAAGAAATTTGTCATACGCAAAATACCTAATCTTGACTATTGGGACCAATTGCTGCCAAAACTGAAAGCTAACTGAAACTTTTACTTAAGGTGGCCTAACATTCCCTGTTAAGATATTCATCTATAGAGTAGAAGGAGCTGCCTACCACAAATTATTTCAAACACTGTTTAAACCATGTTTATATGAAACCAAGTTTTTAATGTTTGCTGGCAATTTATTGAAAATGTGCATTCCTGAATAATGGGCCCCTTTTTGGGCCAACGTAGGTGATTTTAGGTCTTTGTGTAGATTGCTCTTATTCCTAGTATTGATAGTATGTATTGAGCTATTGGTTTCAAATAGAGACATATTACTTGCAATAATGCAATAAATTCCATTAACCAATAAATATACTGAGAATCAGTGGTTAGAATATCAAGTTCGTTGGAGAGGTTTCTACTTGATTTTATTGAATTTAGACCGCAAATGAGTCTTATTACATACTTTTTCATTCTAAAAACTTTTGCTCAGTTTGATGAGTTACCCCAGAATATGATCCCATAGGATATTATAGAATGAAAGTAAGCAAAGTACGCAAGTTTTTTCTATATTCATATCTTCTACATCTTACATTATACTCACTGCAAATTCAGACTTGTTTAAGCGCTTCAGCAGTTCTGTGGTATGCCCTTCCCCTCCGGAATTTACTGTGGAGTTGTAATCTCAGAAATTTAACACTGTCAGCCTCTTCGATCTGCATGTCTTTGTATGTTATGCCCATGCTCTAAGGAAATCTCCTACAGTTTCTGAACTACATATGGTGAGCCTTGTCAAAGTTTAATGACAGTGAATTAGCTGTAAATCATATACTAATGTCAGTGAAAATTTTAGTAACAGCCTTTTCTAAATTGAATCTGTACCTGACTTGTTATTTATAGCAATGTTTGTATCATCTGCAAAGAGAACAAATCTAGCATCTGGCAATGTAACAGACGAGAGATCATTAATGTCACAAGAAAAAGCATTGGGCCCAAAATGGAACATTGAGGAACACCTCACGTGATTAATTCCTAATTAGATGACGACTAATTGCTTGCACCACAGGTATTTCGCAGTGATACTCCTTGTTTCTGTTAGTTAAGCAAGACTCAAACCGTGACACCATCTAATTCTATTTCCAATATGTGGAGATCTCCACTTACAACTCATTTGTGCGATGAGCTGGCTTTATTGGTGCACCCATGCACTATGTTCAGGGAGGAGACTACAGTGACAGTATGCTGACGAGAACTGAAGAATTGAGAAGGTGCCTGATTGCCAAATATATGCTTATTCATTCAAATTAATACGCAGTCAACTGAAAACTGAGTTCCATTTGTTAATGTCAATACACTCGTGATTACATGACTGCTGAAAATGTTGTTATCACAAATAGTTCACTCTTGTCACAGATCACAGGGCTCAAACCCTGGTCCCAGAAGGTGCAATCTACCCACATTATGAGCACATTGCCCGATGTCATTACTGCACTAAAACGATAGACTGACGTCCAAAACTAGCGCCAAACTAACTTTCTGTGTGCATTGGTGGGAAGCTCATCGTATGCTCGATCCACATGGCCCACAGTGGCTGAAACAAATTAAGCCTCTGTTCTTGTTGACCTGCAGTACATCCTGTCTTTTGCAGACATGGATCAAACGACACAAACACCGTCAAATTAATGTATTGTGCATGTGGGTGGGGAGCTCGCAGTAAGCTCCACCCATGTGTCCACGGCTTGATGAATCCAAAACCAAGGAATCCACCATCTGCTTGGGACAGTGGCTCAGCTCACGCTGCATTGACAATCTCGCACTTGTGCGCACCGCACTGTTTCCAAGCTTTCATGTAATGGTAAAGCTCATGTTGAGCTGTAGGTCAACTGCAGTCCTGCTGTTCACACATTTCTGCAATATGGTTGCCACAATACTAACAATGATAAAGTTTATTCATGGCCAAACCATAGAACTGATGTCCTTGCTCAATTTCTGAGATGTGAAACATTTCAAAATATTGACATTTATGTACTAGCGAAGACCTACAAGCATATCAAGCAGTATTTATAAGAGAATTCATAAACTCTGTTTAACTTATCCATAGTGGGTTTTTTCCTTACATAGCAAATAATGTCAGAAACAACTGTATCTTTGTCCTTCAATAGAACTTAATTTTTTAACTTAGAGAAAGATTATTTAATGAACATTGCGTCAGCACTTTACTATCGTATTTATACATGGTGTAGGCATAATATCTATTGAGTCACTATAGAATGTAAATAATTTTTCGCTTTGGGTATTGTGCCTGTCTTGTGGAAGGAGTTCTTCATAGACAGTAATGCAGGGAAATGTTGAAACTCAAATTTAAAAATATTGTTCCACAGACGTTTTTAAGTCTCAAACATCTATTATATGTACAGCCTGAAGCAATGAATGAAAATATGTACCATGGCCAGGATTCGAGCCCTGGTCTCCTGTGCACTAGGCAGCTGTGCTATCCACTATGCTGCCCTGGCACAATGGAAACACCAACTGGCTGAGATGTGAATGGGAATTCAGTTCCACAAAGCCATTGTGCCAGGGAGGAGTATAAGTTCGAATCCCGGTCTTGGTACAAATTTTCAATCTTTATATCAGTCTGTCTATATATACAACACAGATGTCTGAGACTTGAAAAGGTCTCCGGAAGCATATAGTTTCATCTGATGAAAGCATCTATGCCTTGATTTAAGCCAGTATTCTCCATTTCGCTCGATGCTGAGCTGCTATTCCAATACAATTGGCGAGCCTCTGCAATGCTGTTCGAGTTTGGGGGAATACCAAGTCAGCTACAGTGTGAAAGACAATTTGGATTTAGAAGGGAGGCCTGCTAGGGTAGTCAGGGCAGTTATGCAGAGCCAGTGTGCCACAGTGGCGAAGTGATTGGAACATCTGCTTAGTGAGTAGGAGACCCGTATTCGACTCCAAGCCTTGGTGCAAATTTTCATTCATCACTTCAGTTTGCATATATACATCATAAATATTTAAAGACTTTAAAATAATGACACTTTCTAGTCTATACATTAATGAACTGTGTGCTTTCTGAAAACCCATCAGGAATTTTCGGCATTCGACAATGAAGTTCATAACTAAAAAACAAGAAAAAGCGATTTTTACACACAGATACTCAAAATACAGCCTTCACCAAAAAAGGGTACATTATCAACCCAAAATATGTTTTAGTGCAATGCCTGCGGCAATAAAGAAAAGAAAATAATTCCATAAATTCAAAGTAGAGCTGAAGCAATTTTTAAAACACATAGCTTTTATACCGTTGGAAAAAGTCGGAATATGAAAAAGTGAAATTATTCACATATACTGATGTAAGATGATTGGATTTATATGAAAGAATGTGAACAATCTAAATGTAATAAGTTTAATGTATGCTTATGAATTGACTACATCAATACAGCTAAATATTTAACAATGTAAAAAGTTTAGAAGGTGTCATGGAAAATTTCAAATGAGTTCTGAAAACATAACAAAATAATAAAAACAAAGACTAAGGAGACGCAAAAGCACAAAATCCTCTACTGTAACAAGCGTGAATGCGACGAAATTAGATCTTCCGGTGATAGCAGTCGACTCCTTTTCCCCATCAACTCAGCGTTAAAACTTTCTTTTCGAAACATATAGCCTAGCCTAGTCAAACTTACACCCTGACGACTCGTTCCATAGTGCCAGTTCAACTCCGTTGACGACCTGTGTAAATGCCGCCATTTAAAATGCATAGTGGACTGTTTCGATGTACCGTCATTCCATCCCGTTCTGTCAAATGTGGATCGACGTTAGTGCCGATTATCATAATACCATTACATTGCAAACTATATTTAATAGATGGTGCTTTGGACACTTATTAACGTGAAAAGAGTGCTGAATGTGTGTTTAGATTTAAACTTAAGGAGTAATAGTTGTTACTTATTCATATTCGTGTCAGATCCAAGTGCACGTGGCAGCTTTGTTATACAAGAACTTCAAGGTATAGTACTTTTTTAGTGAGTCTATGGTGTAGGCATAGTCTGTGGTGTAATAGAGTCTTCGTGAAATAACTTGCCTAGTCAAGGTGTACAATCTTTGACAATACCAAGTAAACAATAAACACTAGACACATGTGGCAGATGTAAACAATTGGTTACCACGTGGATATAAGGGTTCGATTCATGATGTCAATTGTTTAAGATTTCGGTGAAACGAATAAAGAATAGACTGACATTAATTATGGCCATTTCACTGAGCCCATCTCAGTTACAGTGCAGGTTAGTTAAAGAAATTAAGTACACATTTGTCTTGTTAATGACGTTTACGCTTACTGTAATGCAACGGCTTTCAATTAATAAAAATCAAAAAAAACCTTTGTTTCCTATGCGCATTTGACACGTGCCACTTCATGCTGGTTTTTCCGTGCTATTGATCAATGGAACACGTAACTAACTAACGGTAACAGGAAGAGCAGTTGTATGCACGTTTTAATGAGATTTCCAATCGGCTTCAAGAGATTTTTCCCACCATGTAATAAACCAGGTCTTATCCGAAATATGTAATGCTTCACCAATTGAAGAGATTTTTCCAGAGAGACTTAAGTATGGCGTTGTTAAACCTCCCTTTCTGCATCTACATCTATATTGTGCAAACCACTGCGAAGTGCTTGGCAGAGGATAAGACCTATTCTGCTAGTTGTTAGGATTTCCTCCTGTTTATTGAGCGCAAGGAAGACAAGAGTGTTTGAATGTCTTTGTGCGTGCTGTTATTGTTATAAACTTATGCTCACGATCCTACATGAAAAAAAGTGATAAAGGAGATGTCAATAACTACCGACCTGTTTCACTGTTAACATCGTTTTCCGTAATTTTTTAGAGGGTGATGGATTCTAGACTAGTATTTCACCGTAGCAAAAATGATATCCACAGCAAATCACCGTTTGGGTTTCAGACTTATTGCTCTACCGAGAACACCATCCGTACATATTCACTGGCCAGGTTTTACAAACGTTAAATAATGTAGCGCCTTTTGTTACTTTATTAGGACCTGTCGAAGGCATTTGACCATGTGAATTGCAGTTGCCTCCAAGATGAAATGAAGTTTAATGCTATTGAGGGTACAGCCAACCAATGGCTAATGTCAGGTCTAACCAAGAGAATGCAGAAAGTTGTACTTCGTAATACAGCCAATAAGGTTGTTGGGGTCTAGTGTAGCAGGGGATACAACCCGTCGGCTTTGGACAATGACGTCACAAGTCGCCAGATAGCAGTTTACCATTTTCGCTTTTGCTGTTATGTTTCAGTTTCGTTTTTTTACTGATTGCTTAATAAAGTGGATCTATTTATTCTATCTCGTGAGATTTTTTTTTAAAAAAGCCAAAAAACACTTATCAGCCACTGAAGGGAGCTACAACACTAAGAAGAATCGCTTCTCGATTGGCGACTTGTGATGTCAATGTCCAAAGCCGACGGGTTGTATCCCCTGCTACACTAGTCCCGGTTGTTGTTGTTGTTGTTGTTACGTGATCTACCCATCTGATCTTCAGCATTCTTCTGTAGCACCACATTTCGAAAGCTTCTATTCTCTTCTTGTCTAAACTATTTATCGTCCACGTTTCACTTCCATACATGGCTGCACTCCATACAAATACTTTCAGAAACGACTTCCTGACATTTAAATTTATACTCGATGTTAACAAATTTTTCTTCTTCAGAAACGCTTTCCTTGCCATTGCCAGTTTACCTTTTATATCCTCTCTACTTCGGCCATCATCAGTTATTTTGCTCCCCAAATAGCAAAACTCCTTTACTACTTTAAGTGTCTCATTTCCTAATCTAATTACCTCAGCATCACCCGACTTAATTCGACTACATTCCATTATCCTCGTTTTGCTTTTGTTGATGTTCATCTTATATCCTCCTTTCAAGACACTATCCATTCCATAAAAACACGGGAGAACTGCCGGATATCAGTAACTTCCTGCCATGATATTTCGGCGCAGAGTCTTCTGGCCATCTTCAGGTGAATGCCACTGTAGTAGTACTGGCATTCACCTGAAGATGGCCAGAAGACTCTGCGCCGAAATATCGTGGCAGGAAGTTACTGATATCCGGCAGTTCTCCCGTGTTTTTATGGAACAATCAGTACGCCGGGAAAGCTTTAAACATCACTATCCATTCCGTTCAACTGCTCTTCTAAGTCCTTTGCTGTCTCTGACAAAATTACAATGTCATCGGCGAACCTCAAAGTTTTTATTTCTTCTCTATGAATTTTAATTCCTACTCCCAATTCTTCTTTTGTTTCCTTCACTGCTTGCTCAATATACAGATTGAATAACATCGGGGAGAGACTACAACCCTGTCTCACTCCCTTCCCAACCACTGCTTCCCTTTGATGTCCCTTGACTCTTTTAACTGCCATCTGGTTTCTGTACAAATTGTAAATAGCCTTTCGCTCCTTGTAATTCACCCCTGCCACCTTCAGAATTTGAAAGACAGTATTCCAGTCAACATTGTCAAAAGCTTTCTCTAAGTCTACAAATGCTAGAAACATAGGTTTGCCTTTGCTTAATCTTTCTTCTAAGATAAGTCGTAAGGTCACTATTGCCTCACGTGTTTCCATGTTTCTACGGAATGCGTTCGTCTGTAAAGAATTCATGTTAGGTGTTAGTATTTTGTAGCTGTAACTTATTAAACTGATAGTTCAGTAGTTTTCACATCTGTCAACACGTGCTTTCTTTGTGATAGGAATTATTATATTCTCCTTAAAGTCTGAGGGAATTTCGCGTGTCTCATACATCTTGCCCACCAGGTGGCAGAGTTTTGTCAGGACTGGCTCTCCCAAGGCCGTCAGTGGTTCTGATGGAATGTTGTCTACTCCGGGGTCCTTGTTTCGACTCAGGTCTTTCAGTGCTCTGTCAAACTTATCGCGCAGTATCGTATCTCCCATTTCATCATCATCTAAAACTTCCTCCATTTCCATAATATTGTCCTCAAGTACATCGCCCTTGTATAGACCCTCTCTATACTCCTTCCACCTTTGTGCTTTACCTTCTTTGCTTAGAACTGGGTTTCCATCTGAGCTCTTGATGTTCATGCAAGTGGTTCTCTTATCTCCAAAGGTCTCTTTAATTTTCCTGTAGGCAGTCTCTATCTTACCCCTAGTGAGATAAGCCTCTACATCCTTACATTTGTCCTCTAGTCATCCCTGCTTAGCCATTTTGCACTTCCTTTGGATCACATTTTTGAGATGTTTGTATTCCTTTTTGCCTGCTTCATTTACTGCATTTTTATATTTTCTCCTTTCATCAATTAAATTCAATATATCTTCTGTTACCCAAGGATTTCTACTAGCCCTCGTCTTTTTACCTACTTGATCCTCTGCTGCCTTCACTACTTCACCCTCAAAGCTACCCATTCTTCTTCTACTGTATTTCTTTCCCCAGTTCCTGTCAATTGTTCCCTTATGCTCTCCTTGAATCTCTGTACAACCTCTAGTTTAGTCAGTTTATCCAGGTCCCATCTCCTTAAATTCCCACCTCTTTGCAGTTTCTTCAGTTTTAATCTACAGGTCATAACCAGTAGAGTGTGGTCAGAGTCCACATCTGCCCCTGGAAATGTCTTACAATTTAAAACCTGGTTTCTAAATCTCTGTCTTACCATTATATAATCTATCTGAAACCTGTCAGTATCTCCAGGCTTCTTCCATGTGTACAACCTTCTTTTATGATTCTTGAACCAAGTGTTAGCTATGATTAAGTTTTGCTCTGTGCAAAATTCTACCAGGCGGCTTCTTCTTTCATTTCTCAGCCCCAATTCATATTCACCAACTACGTTTCCTTCTCTCTCGTTTCCTACTACCCAATTCCAGTCACCCATGACTATTAAATTTTCATCACCCTTCACTATCTGAATAATTTCTTTTATTTCGTCATACATTTCTTCAATTTCTTCGTCATCTGCAGAGCTAGTTGGCATACAAACTTGTACTACTGTAGTAGCCATGGGCTTCGTATCTATGTTGGCCTCAATAATGCGTTCACTATGCTGTTTGTAGTAGCTTACCCGCATTCCTATTTCCTATTCATTATTAAACCTACACCTGCATTACCCATATTTGATTTTGTATTTATAACCCTGTATTCACCTGACCAAAAGTCTTGTTCCTCCTGCCACCGAACTTCACTAATTCCCACAAATCTAACTTCAACGCATCCATTTCCCTTTTTAAATTTTCTAACCTATCTGCCCGATTAAGGGATCTGACATTCCATGCTCCGATCCGTATAACGCCAGTTTTCTTTCTCCTGATAACGACATTCTCTTGAGTAGTCCCCGCCCGGAGATCCGAATGGGGGACTATTTTACCTCCGGAATATTTTAGCCAAGAAGACGCCATCATCATTTAACCATACAGTAAAGCCACATGCCCTCAGGAAAAATTACGGCCGTAGTTTCCTCTTTCTTTCAGTCGTTCACAGTACCAGCACAGCAAGGCCGTTTTGGTTAGTGTTACAAGGCCAGATCAATCAATCATCCAGACTGTTCCCCTTGCAACTACTGAAAAGGCTGCTGCCCCTCTTCAGGAACCACACGTTTGTCTGGCCTCTCAACAGATACCCCTCCGTTGTGGTTGCACCTACGGTACGGCTATCTGTATCGCTGAGGCACGCAAGCCTCCCCACCAACGGCAAGGTCCATGGTTAATGGGGGGGGGGGGCCAGAATTACGTCTCTGAACCAATAAGGTTCAGAGACGTAATTCTGACTGGGGAGCAATCACATATGGGGTTCTTGAAGACTCAATCTTAGGTCTGTCATTGCACCTCATATATGTAAACAATCTTCCATATTATATATAACAAGCAGAATTAGTTCTTTTTGCAGATGACAGTAGTCTTGCAATCAATTCATGTATATGTACAGAAACAGAAGAAATGGTAATCAATGTTGTTAAAAATATCGTTGACAGATTTTCTATTGGTCTCGCCCTTAATTTTAAAAAGGCGCAATGTATTAAGTCCTGTACACCTAGGCGAATGATACATGTAACACATGGTGAAGAAATATTAAGTAGGGTGGAAATTTCAGAATTCCTGGTGATGAGAATTTAAATTGGAGAAACCACTTTTGGCTCATTCCATGTCGTATCAACACAGAAAAAGAGAATTTTCTACTCATTGGCTCAGATTATACTGTTGGTATAGACGTAGAAAAATATGGAATTTTTCTGAGATATGTCATCTCATCTCTGTATTACAGAGCTGAAAAATTGTTATAAAATTACTGTAGAAGCTTTCCTAATTGAGCTACAGACTTGGGATGAATAGTGTTGCAGCATTTCTGACACCCTTTCAATGGTGTGGAATAATATTTAGGTTAATATTAGAAATTTCTTTTCAAAACAAAATTTTAATTAAATTTTTTTAGTAAGTATATATTTTAAAATTTCCAAATTTCTTCCATGAGCAGCTAGTATTGTTCTGAATCACAGGTGAAAATATAAATTTGGGATGATAATTTCTTCATTAGTAAAAAAGTGAAGACTGAACCTCTACCTCAAATAATTCGAGTATGTACAGTTGTTAATTACTACATCAATATGAATATTGACATTTTCATGAAAATAAACGTGAATACTGTTGTTATTAAGATCGAAATAAATAGACCACAGTAAAACAAACTGCTAAGTAACAGGATCTATTAATCATTTTAAGTTTGAAAATGCTTAATTTGTTTGGCACATATCATTTTCAGGTAAAGTATAAGTTCTTCCAGTAGGAGTCACAGAATTTACTTTCACCAGATCATCCATTACTGATACCCACAGAATATCAGCATTTCTTGGGTATGAGAAGAATGTAGGTGGCCCAGTTGGATGAAGAAAAGTTATTTTCACATCATCATGTTGTTCAATTTTTCTGTACAACACACCTGCATGACCAGTTTGCTTGATAGACAACAGTGACATAGCCTGATATGTCTGCTAATTTTAGTTTATCAGGAGATCTGGTACTTCCTTTTTGCAAAGTTGTGCATCCAAAGAAAAGTTTATCACCAATATTTTTATCTAGTTTTTGGAATGAATGCATGGTATTGATGTGTTCCTTTGATAGTCAATGCAGGCTCAAAGTGATTTTTCAAGAAACATTCTGATTCAATATACTCTTCTTGAGTGTAATATGCAAAGTCTACATTGATAATGTTTACTGCTACCCATTCAAAAAGTTGCAGTGGGGTTTGTATTTGGTTTTCATCATCTTTGGAAACTGGGTGCGCAAGCTGCCAGTCTATAGATCCTCTAACACTGTCATAAGCCCCTTTGCCATGTGCTGTGGTAAAAAAGTGCCTCTCTACTACTTTCACTTTAAAATCTTTCTCATGGAAACAGAGGTTTAAGAAGTTCCTTTTGTTTCTGTATTGGGCAGCAGACCCATCTGAAAAACAGAATAAGTTTTTGGAAGATTTTGAAATTTGGCTGTCAGAAAAGTTACGAGTCTTGTATTTATTTATTTATTTATTTATTTATTTTAAAGTATGTACAGCAACTGTGTTGTGCTCTCATGAATCAGAAACAATTAGCTAAGATGTTTAACTTTGTTTTCCTCTTTGAAATATTTAACAAAGGGATGGATTCTTGCCTGTTGGTTTGTCCAGTTGTAATTCTGAGCTGCTTCTTCTGAGCCTATGCTGTAATCCACACCTGAGGCAAGATTCAATGAAATTGTACTTTTCCAGTTGAATTGTCAGCAAAGGATTCTTCCACAATTTAACGAGTCAGTTCCACGTCGACAGTAATTACATTTCCCCATGTTGCAATCAATAGACGATGGATTACAAAGTACTTTGCAAGGCTTTGTGTGTAATTTTGATTTTTATCTTTTGTAGCAGTCTTCAATTTAGTATTTTCTATCATTGGTTTCACATTTTGATGATTTGTACACACACAAACAGTGTGTGCCACTTTGACCAGTTAACATACATTGTTTAGGTCAGAGTTCAGCAAATTTAGAGAAACTACATTAGGGAAGCATCCTATTCCACCCATCTGCTTTGACCCATGACATCATCAATATGGCAGAAACGCCTACTTCTAGTGTTAACAAAATGGAAACGATAACATCACTACACCTACATGCCAACAAATGCAAACAGAAATAAAAATGACACAAGAACGTCTCACTTCAACACTAAAATGAAGATAGTGAAATAACTACAGGCAATAGGGGGTATAGGGCGGGGACAAGCTTAACTCAACTTACAACATAATGCTACAACTTCAGGACCACCCGGAATCGTATACTTCACTCGACCTGTATAGCTCAGACCAAGTACGTGATACCAAAAGACCAACATCAGCAATTCTGAAAAGCCAAGTCGGACATTATTCTTGACCTAATATAGATCAAACGCAACCCTCGATACCAAAATACCAACACCTGCAACTTCGAAAAATGCAATTGGACATTTCCCTTGACTTATACTGCTCAAATTCACCTCTTTATATATACCGGCAAACCACAAATATAAAATCCACAACCAAGAACTTCACAGTCCTACATAAGTCACAGAATTCCTCTCAAACTGAAACCTCAAAAAAAAAAAAAATTGTCTAGTTAAATTAAAACACGACTGAAATACCATAAATATAAAACAGACAAAACATTAGAACTACTACAGGATAAAACTAAAACAAAAATTACTTTCCAGCAAAAACCTCTGACAAAAATAGCCAAGGTTGTCCACTACCACTCACACACAAGGGTGGCGGAGAGAAAAAGAAAAAAACATGACAACAAACACCAAACTAACCACACCTAATGAAAACGCCACACACATAAACAAGGTGCAAAAAAATAACAACAACTGACAGAAAACACAGCAAACACTTCCAAATCCACATTACAGCATTGACTATCCAGACTCAAATAAACCCACATTTACCACAGTGATAACCAAGACTCAAATAAACCCAATACCACACAATGAACTCAACACGTCAACATCCAATACCAGAGGGTGCCATTAAATACAAGAAGACAACATCTACAAACATGAACAAACTCAAAAACACTGTTCGATATTGAAATCAAACAAAATACCACCATATGTCACGGGTCAAAGCAGACGGGTGGAATCAGACATTTCCAATGACATGACAAACCTCTTTTTATGGTGGAAAACTTGTCTTTAAAATTTTTGTATGCTGCTTTAATGTCACACAATATGACCCTTTTCAAAATCTTCGATTTACTTCTGTATGATTCAGTACCTGTTGCACAGTCTTTAAGACCTGGCATTGCCCTACTAGCTACATCATCTTTGTAAAATGACTATACAATCCCCACTGTCTCTATTGGCACATTACATTCATGCACTGTCTTTCTAAAGCTGCGGTTATCTGGGGAACGTGTTGGAAGCATTAGCCTTTTCATCCTATTTGAAATCTTGCTTTTCAGATTTTTTGCAACTTCACATTTCTCATCATTGTGATCGTTTTCTTATGACAAGCTTTCAGCAAAGCAGAAAACGTTTACATTTCATAGATGAGGAAATTTTTCTTACTTCCAGTGTGCAATACTTCTTGTATTTCATTTTTCTGTTAGAAATGGGTGACTCCCCCAAGTGACTGAACAACCTCTGAAGTAGTTATAAATTCTGTATCACTGTGCAATAATGTTTCTGAGTGAGAGTGATAAGTGTACATTTTTGTCACTTAAGGACTGTGCATTTTTTAACATCGTAATTTTCTTCCTATATATATCAAAGATTTTTGAACCACTGACTGTTTGTAAATACAATACATGCATCCATGGTGTGAAATTTTTGATCTTCCTGCTGTTTCTAACAGAGTGATTTGTTTTCTGTAGTGAATTGCAACACTGTATTCCCATTGGGTCTGCTGCCATCTTTAGGGACTATGTGTCAGATTACATCTTGAAAAGGGGGGGGGGGGGGCACACAAACACACTTAATGTTAAAATAGAAAATCACTTGTTAAAAATTAGCCAGTAGCTTCTACATTTTAATGATTGACTTTAAGTCACTTTATAGCTTCTGATAACACCTTGTTTTACTGAAGCACTGTATATTTGACCTAAGCAATAAGTAATCTTGATCTTCAATACAAGTTCACAAGCAACTAACTTATTACACACAGGCAACTTAGAATATATCCATTCTGGAAGGGCTGCTCTCACTCTGACAGTGAGACATGGGTACACAGTCGAATTATAGAAAATAGAGCTTCAGTCTTCTTTTTTTGATACTAACGATGGAATAAATTTGGAATTTTTAAAATATGTACTTTTGAAAAAGGTTAAATTAAAATTTTGCTTTGGAAAGCATTTTCTTACATTAAATATTATTGTGTGTGACACAAAATGGTGTGGAAATGCTGTGAAATGATATTTATCCCAGGTCCATAGTTCAATTAGGAAATCTTCGACAGCAATTCTAAAAACTGCCATTACTTGTTTATGGTCCCAGTTATTATAACTTCATAGCTATAATTCAGGAACTAGTTGACATCTTTAAGAAAAATTTCATATTTTCCTAAGTGTATACCAACAGTACACCTGTGCCAAATTTCAAGGAAGTCTGAGATGGTGAGGTTAGACCCTGTGTTGATTTGGCATGGAAAAAACCCATTATGGAACTTCTAAAACAACTTAGTTCAGCCACATTTGCACTTAGAATCATTGCAGGACAGATAGTTAGGTAAACTGACATATTTTCATTCAGTAATGTCATAAGGAATAATGTTCTGGTGTAACTCACCTTTAAGAAAGAAAGTCTTTGTTGTGCAAAAACATACTGTTAGAAAAATATGTGGTGGTCACCCACAATCATGTTGTGGACATCTGTTTAAGGAGTTGGGTATTCTGACTGGTGCTTCGCAGTATATTTATTCCCTCATGAAGTTTGTTGTACATTATCCACTGCTGTTCAAAAGGTAACAATTATATACATAATTATAATACCAGAATCAAAAATGGCATACATTACTCCACATTAAGGGTGTACACTTCCCCATGAACCATGGACCTTGCCGTTGGTGGGGAGGCTTGCGTGCCTCAGCGATACAGATGGCCGTACCGTAGGTGTAACCACAGTGGAGGGGTATCTGTTGAGAGGCCAGACAAACGTGTGGTTGCTGAAGAGGGGCAGCAGCCTTTTCAGTAGTTGCAGGGGCAACAGTCTGGATGATTGACTGACCTGGCCTTGCAACATTAACCAAAACGGCCTTACTGTGCTGGTACTGCGAACAGCTGAAAGCAAGGGGAAACTACAGCCGTAATTAGTTTGGGAAAAATTAATCTTACACACCAGCCATAAAATTATTTCATTTATGTAACGTCTCAGATTGTTCTACTGAATGTTATTTTCACTTTTAAAACAGAAAAATAATAAATTTCTGTGGGTTCTTGTCCTCAGAGTTCAAATATTGTAATAATGATCGAAAGAATTAGTGTCTGATTATTTCTGCAGTTTAAAATTGCAGCTCCATACACTCACATAATGGCGGCAAACAAAGCACAGTCCGACCTGCTGAGGACACAAAACTTAAAACATTCATAGTTGGTTATTTAGTTACAAATAAATGGCCGAACACTAGAATTCCAATCAGTAAATTTTACATTATACTTTTCCTTTGTTCACTTATTACTACCTTTCACAATATTTAAAACAACAGACCTCAGCTTATCTTTGATCTCATCTGCTTCATACATCATAGAGAAGAAGAACAGAAGAAGCAAAAATTCCACAGACAATACAATGCCAGTACACTCTTTTAGTGGTATAATCTTTTGTTATATGGTTATTCTTTGTAGGAAACTGGTTACAAAATAATAAAACATATTGTTGCTATTTCACAGTATAATAATAAGTCGCAATATAATAATTAGTCTTTTCTCAGTTAAAAGTCATTTCTGGGAAAATATTCGTTAATTCATAAGTTTCAAGCACTGTCCCATACACTGGCAACACAAAATATTGGCAGTGACATTAAAATCCTTGTGGCTACCCTTTTTGTAGCCAGAGGTGACCGGCGTTTTTTTTTTTTTTGCCCCCTCCTCTGATACGTACGGGTCATCTGGGTAGAAAGGCTCGCACACATCGTATTAGGTGTAGGTGCTCCATGGTAGACAGAGGAACAGTGACAGTGCAAATGAATTAGTGACACACAAACATACACATTATTGTCCTCCAGTATGGAACTTAAGTTGTACAGCACCTCATTAGATGTGGTTGCGGACAGATGCAACTAAGAAGTGGCCTGTCAAGGTGTGCATTACCGAATACAGTGTCAACAACACTATGTCCTTCCTGGGCACCACGTTGTCAATCACTGTAGTCCCTATGTGAAGGCTATAGGTGACTCCACTTGTAGACAGTCACGCAGGCTGATCTCCACTATGAACTGTAGCTATGGACTGCAACCCCGGAACTCTGTACTAGAACTGTCACACACCAATGTTAAAAGTGAACTGTGTGTTGCTGCCTATGGCTGCCACTTATCACAACATGGAAGTCCATTTCATTGATGTTGGCATGGAGATTGCTGATTGAGCGGCGAACGTCAAAGCCCTGCCCGGAGGACTGATGACCTTGCAGTTTGATCCCCTTCTTTTAAACCAACCAACCAACCTGCATGGGATGCCAGTTGGAAACTGTCTCAGCATGTCAGCTCCTGTTGCATCCATTAGTGAGGATACAACACTTCCAACTACTGGGCATGGTTTTTTGTTCAAGCAGTCTACAGCAGATTATTGTTAAAGAGGGGCTAACTCAGTCTTTAATTTGGTTCACTTTGTTAAATTTTAGCAGTTTCAGCTTTTCTCAACTCTACTAACTTCATTTGTAAAGAAACATTTGAAACCTGAGTTCATTGTTTCTGCTTTTGCTTTGCTATTCTCAATTCCAGTTCCTGTCTCATGCATGAGGGTCTGGAAACTAACTTTTGTGCTACTAATAGCCCTTATATATGAGCAGAACTTCCTTAGGTTCTGTGAGGTATCCTTCAACAAAATCAGCTTCAACTGTTACTGAAGGATTCAGCATTGCCCCTTTTGCAGCCAGATGTGTTCCATTTCATTCACCATCTCCTTATCTCTAGTGATATTTTGTATTTTACACCTATTATGTAGTAGTAATTGCTTCTTTACAGTGCTTGTATACCATACACACTACCTCTCATCATTAACTTTTGTACAAGGTACATATGTATCAATTGCATGGTCTACTATTATTCTAAACCTGAGTCATAATTCTTCTAATTTCTTCTCTCCAGAACTGTTTCTAATTCCATATTGCGATATGCAACTACTGCATCCTTATCTAGTTTAATGAAAATATATGTGGAATTTCCGTGAGGAAATAGTTGTAGTGCAATGCAGAGAGCAGATTGATGCTGTTATAATACACTTTATTAACCACAGTAAGATACAACTCAAATTTGTACAGACTAGACAGTTGTTCACAATGAACTAAAAATGTTAAGGATACTTGCGGTGCAGCAGCACAACCTTGTGCCCAAAAAGTCTTCTTTACTCGCACTTGCGTTATCAATTGTGAGGTCACTACAGAAGCCACTGCCCTCTTCCCCCCCCCCCCCCCCCCCCACCCCCCCCACCCCCCACCCCCTTTCCATGAGTGTGGGGCACTGTGGGGAGGCATCATCAGAGGGCACAGCTACCAACATTGTTTTTGCAAATGTGCATGTCACCAACCCTACCACAGCTGGCTACTTCGCAGGGCAAGGCTGAGCCGTTTCTTGGTCATAGGTAAGAGAAAGGACTTGAAGTTGTGATCCTCGACCTGTCTCAGTGCAGGTGATCTTGGCGGAGGTTGGCTGGAGATCAGAGGGGGCAGCTATGCCGGGAATGTTTGTCTTTACAGACCTCAACGAGCTGTGTTCAGAATGTCTGATGTTTCGTTGTGCTTCAACGTGGCGTAGGTAGTGGTGTCACTCCCCGCATCCACTGTGCCAACCATATCCTGGAAATTCATGCAAGTTTAAATCAGGTACCTCAAACAGTAGTGGGCTTGCCATGTAGCAAAATATTGTAGGTATTGGTTCCTCATTTTAGCGTACTGCGAGGACCCAAATATGGTGGCGGCAGCATAGGTCTGATAGTATCGTCTCGCAGCGTGACATATTCATAATCTGCTAAATTTTTGGTGAGCTATGTGCCTGTGCTGGAGGTATTCTAAGCTGTGCGCTGTGCTGTTTCACACAGTTGATAAGAGCAGTTAGTTACTTAGTAGCTGGTGCTTGCGCTATTGTTGAGTGGTTGTAGATGGTTGTTGTGTGTGGAGCACAAGGAAGGTGCTTGTGGAGTTATGTTCTATGAAGCCAGCTGTGCATATAAAGGTGAACTACCAGTGACACCTTTTACTGATTCTCCGCTGTTGGTTTGGTGGAGGGTACCTCATGTCAAACCCGGGGAGAGATCACAGTGATGGAGGAAATCTCTGACCGAGATTGGTTCCCAAACATCTGCACTCAAGAACTGGCATGAAAATTTTTTGTAGAGTCCGAGGCCTATGGTTTGTGTTATAGTCCCATAACATTTGATAGGCAAGATGTAGTTGGGTGGCCAGTATAGGAATCTCTGTTGCTGGATTCTCCCTTGGGATGCTGCATGCTTGCTAGCTGGTGTCGGCCAGAAAGTGTTGATTTGGGAAGTGATGTAGCGTGTAGAATTCACCAGTATCACTTAGAACATATTTAAACTGTACGTGACAAGCAACTGCAGCAATCTCCTCAGCCAAAAACAATACTATGAATGCGAAACATTATACACGTATTATTTGAAGTCTCCTGAGTGAGCATGCCAAGTTTCTGTCACTTATGACAGATAGTGAGACAGTGTAGCTGCAGGGAAGTTTCAAAATGGCACGTTTAGGTAATGTACATTACAAGCAATGTGCCATCATTGAATTTCTCTCTGCGGAGAAAGAAATTGTCGGCAATTTGTGCAATGTCTATGGAGCATTGCTGTCGACAGAAGTACAGTTAGTCACTGGGTATGGAGGGTGAGGTCATCAGAAGGTGGTTCGACAGAGCTCAACGATTTGTACCAGTCAGGAAGACCATCCACGACTGTCACACCAGACAGTCCTGACCTTGCCCCCTCAAACTTCCACTTGTTTGGGCCATTAAAAGATGCCATTCATGGAAGACAATTTGAGAGCAATGAGAAGCGGATTTCAGGCAGTGAAGTACTGGCTCCACCACCAGGACAAGGATTGGTACTGACAGTGCATACACCACCTTGTTTCGCACTGGAGGAAGGCCATAGGGTCATAGAATGGGATGGGGATTATGTGGAAAAATAGTGTGTGTAGATAAAACACCATTCTTTTGTGTGTGTAATTCTCATTATGTTCAATAAAGAATTGCTGAAGAAAAAGTGTGGTGCATTACTTTCTGGACAACTGGACAACCCTCGTTGTCTGTCAGCCGGAAGTAATTTGGACTCCACTGGGTCACTATATTATTATTATTATTATTATTATTTTATTTTCTTATTTTTTATTTTATTTATTCATTTTTTATTTTTTGCGAGATCATTGCCAATTGTATCTTTGGTGGTTGTTTGATGGCCCAAGCATCCATAGTGCATGGAGTGGCATGTGATTTGAGTTGATTAGTGTATGAAGGCATTGCCAGAGCGGAGATGGTGTTCTGTTGCCTAATCAGCAGCCAAACTTGAAGTCTCCTACCAAGGGTGTGCACCCAGGAGGAACAGGCCTCAACAATGACATGAGCTGGGAGCAAAGAAACACAGATAAGTAGGTACAGTGTGGACAGCCATGTAGCCACACTGCCAAGCTGCAGCCTTCAATCAAGGTGGTCTTGCTTTTAACCCACGAAGGGCATTGAGGTCCAACAGCATTGAAATGGAAGGATGAATATTAACTTTTCAATTAACCATTTCAAAAGAAAAATAAATCAAGTAATTAAAGAGAATAATTACAATAACAAGAGTTATTATGAATGATTTTTCCTCTGGCAGAAGTTCAGTTGTTTCCACTCAGAATAGATGTTGGTATGGTACGTCTGTCCATCAGTAAGTACACACACAAGGATAGGTCACAGGCTACACTGAAACAACTGACTGTTAATACAACAACCATGTTCTCTCCTACAAGGCTACAGTTACAAAATAACATCAAAATATGTGTTAAATTCACAGATAATAAAGGTACTCATACAACTGCCCATCATGTGTAGTCAATAGCCGTACCAGAGGAGAGAATGTCTTGTCAGATCTGATAACACAGTTTAAATCACTCTGTTGGCACACAGTCTGTAAATATTAACTAAAAAATGGTTTATATCCACACCAGGACAGAGTACCTGTTTCAGTGAGAAGCATACATGGATTTATTTCATACTTCAAACTTGAGGAAACATAATATAGTCACTGCCAGAAGCTCAGGCTGCAGCACCTCCAGACACCACACTACTGCAGGCCCGCAATTACTCAATGTGTATGGCCAGCACATAAACCTCGTTGACAGCTTGCGGAACAGTTTTTCCTGATTCAGCAAGTGACTGCCTTTCCTCTCACGGCTCCAACCAGTGACTTCCGCACGCTACCTGCTGCCTTATAAACACTTTTGCCACCAGAGGGGAAGAGCACAAACCTGTAGGAAGTAGAGCCAACCTGTAGGTGCTAATACCAAACTGGGCAATAGTGATGCACATGGCCCATCATTTAGAGTGGTAGAGGCCATGTGCCTTGTTGAGGAGTGGGTATGTTCACAACGCTGCATTCAAGGGAATTTGGACCTGCGTCTCTGTGAGGTCAGTTACTAAATAAATTGGCATGGCTTAGTTTCGCAAAGAATTTATTTGAGATTGGCAAGTGGTAAGTTCCCACTTTATTTTTGCTTAATGTTACTTCAAAATCCCAACAGAGTCTTAAAGTGCTGTTGACTTTATGTACTGTTACCACTGAAGTGGCCCACTGACCAGGAGGAATTGATATTAACACTTCTTCATTAGTTAGTTGATCCATTTCTCCTTTAAGAGCATTCTTTAGAGCCAGAGACACCAGATGAGCTCAGAAAAAGTGCAGGATAAGTGTCACCTTAAGAGTGACATGAACCTTGAAATCAGCTGCCCTCCCTAATCCAGATGAGAAAAGTGAATATATCTCTCGTAGAAACTCTTTAGAGCAGTGCAAGACCATTTGGACTATGTGGCATGTATACTGTTTCAAGAATCATGAATTCAAAAGCATGGAAAAGTCTATTCCAAAAACATTATCAATTTTGGGATTAGTTACCACAAGAAAATTTACTGGATGGGTGACTAGGTTGTGAGTTAGTAAAACTAACAACTTTCATAGCAAGGCACATGTTGATCTCCATAGTCCCAAAGAATTGACTTGGCTCTCTGCAGTGAAACAAGCTCAAGTATGCAGATTGGAAGGCAATGACATAGAAGCAAATGGTGTCCAGGAGTAACTTCACTGAATGTTTAACTATAAATGCATGTAGGTACATTTGCTAGGCTGTGTGCTGAGAAGTCTGCACTTGTGTAGTTTTATCACTCTTGGTTCATGTTCATAGACTGGGGTGTGATTGTATTGGAACTGCTACAACATACCTCTAGCAGGAGCCCGTTTCTGCTGAATGTGTAGCGTATTGTGCGTTGATGGGGGAACATGCTGCATGTGTGATGAAGGACTGAATGTTTAAAGACAAACAACCGTGCTGCTGCTGACATTGCCCATCACTGCTGGTGTAGGTCACAGAGCAGGTGAGGACCCCATCAGAACTGGTTTGATGTCCTTACAACCACTTCTGTAGAGCTATCTGCCATGACATCTTTTTCTATCAAAAAGTAACTCTGGGCTGCATGGACAGTTTCACAGGTTTGAAATATTCACATTACTTCCTTCAGAGACAGATCCAATTTCCTCAATGCATGGTTCCTCACTTCAGAGTGGAGGACAAGATGCACAATAACGTTCATGATTAAAGTTTCTGCATAGTTCTGCCTTCACAGAAAATTAAAATTGCAATTTTTACTTAATCCCAGTAGGTCAATGACCTGGTCAGCACAAGATTGATTGGGACCCTTTTTGCGCAGTCAAAATTCTAACTGGGCAGCAGTAATGTGTTTCTTCCTCAAAAAATGTGCTTCCATAAAGAAAATATTCTAGACAACTCAAGTCCTGCTGGAATCATTAATGGCTCTAGATTCTGTATTAGGTAAGCTCTAGTTTTTGGAAATGATGCATTGCAGAAATTTGGCAAGCCATAAAATATAACTGCAGTCATTGGCAGTAAGTCTTGGTCTCTTCACTTTGTTCATTAAATGCTGGGATAACCATAAACACAGGTGTCACAAAAGATGTACTTGTTACACTCGCTACTGCTTGCACTGCCTTTAATTTTGCTGCTGTTAGCTCATGATAACTCTGTGCAGTTTGTGGTAGTAATTCTAGTTCCTCGACAGTTGAAGAAACAACACTCAAGCCTAATTACAAAAGTTTAAAGTCTGACTTGTATGCATCGCAGGTCCCGAGTTGTCACACTTCCAAAGCATTGCAATCTATTTTAAGTAAGCATTTCAATTCAAGTCCAGTTCACACAGTAATAATAACCAGAGGGCACAATGTAGACACCATAAACCAAACCAATATGCCAACTGGCACACACTTTACTAATTGCATTACAGTTGACTCAGACTGGCCCTGGGCTGTCTTATATGCAGAAGTCTGGCGTGGTCTTGCCATATGTGCTCGTGATGATAAGCACCATCTGTGTGGTGGTGTCGAGGCACTTGGCAGTAATGTTGCACCAGGTAGTCAGTTTGCATAGTGATGTTGGGTAGTGTCACAACAGATTGAAGCAGAAAACTTGAAGCTTGCAATTGACACAAATTGTGAAATGCATCTTTAATGCTGAAACAACATTTTTTGCAGATAGTTCATTGAAAAGAGAGAATATGTGAATCCAGACTACAAAATAACTCTCAAGCAGCATGTTAACTGCACACTAAAAGTTAATGAGATCTGTTCATCTCCTAGTTCAAAGTTTATGGATCCTTTTTCATCATGAAAACACAGTGCTATAGGACACTTGTATAGGAAGAGACAGACAATGTGGACTTGACCTACAATTAGGATGTACTCTGGTCTTATTATATATATTATATGTAATGGTAAGAAAGAGATTTAGGAACCAGGTTTTAAATTGTAAGACATTTCCAGGAGCAAATGTGGACTCTGACCACAATCTATTGGTTATGAACTATAGATTAAAACTGAAGAAACTGCAAAAAGGTGGGATTTAAGGAGGTGGGACCTGGATAAACTGACTAAACCAGAGGTTGTACAGAGTTTCAGGGAGAGCATAAGGGAACAATTGACAGGAATGGTGGAAAGAAGTACAGTAGAAGAAGAATGGGTAGCTCTGAGGGATGAAGTAGTGAAGGCAGCAGAGGATCAAGTAGGTAAAAAGTCGAGGGCTAGTAGAAATCCTTGGGTAACAGAAGAAATATTGAATTTAATTGATGAAAGAAGAAAATATAAAAATGCAGTAAATGAAGCAGGCAAAAAGGAATACAAGCATCTCAAAACTGAGATCGACAGGAAGTGCAAAATGGCTAAACAGGGATGACTAGAGGACAAATGTAAGGCTGTAGAGGCTTATCTTACGAGGGGTAAGATAGATACTGCCTACAGGAAAATTAAAGAAACCTTTGGAGAAAAGAGAACCACTTGTATGAATATCAAGAGCTCAGATGGAAACCCAGTTCTAAGCAAAGAAGGGAAAGCAGAAAGGTGAAAGGAGTGTATAGATGGTCTGTACAAGGGAGATGTACTTGAGGACAATATTATGGCAATGGAGGAGGATGTAGATGAAGATGAAATGGGAGATACGATACTGCATGAAGAGTTTGACAGAGCACTGAAAGACCTGAGTCGAAACAAGGCCACGGGAATTCCATTAGAACTACTGACTGCCTTAGGAGAGCCAGTCTTGACAAAACTCTACCATCTGTATGAGACAGGTAAAATACCCTCAGACTTAAAGAAGAATATAATAATTCCAATCCCAAAGAAAGCAGGTGTTGACATATGTGAAAATTACCGAACTATCAGTTTAATAAGTCACAGCTGCAAAATACTGATGTGAATTCTTTACAGACAAATGGAAAAACTGGTAGAAGCTGACCTCGGGGGAAGATGAGGTTGGATTCCGTAGAAATATTGTAACACGTGAGGCGATACTGACTCTGGGCAAACCTACATTTCTAGCATTTGTAGACTTGGAGAAAGCTTTTGACAGTGTTGACCGGAATGCTCTCTTTGAAATTCTAAAGGTGGCAGGGGTAAAGTACAGGGAGTGAAAGGCTATTTACAATTTGTACAGAAACCAGATGGCAGTTATAAGAGTCGAGGGGCATGAAAGGGAAGCAGTTGTTGGGAAGGGAGTGAGACAGGTTTATAGCCTCTTCCCAATGTTATTCAATCTGTATATTGAGCAAGCAGTAAAGGAAACAAAAGAAAAATTCAGATTAGGTATTAAAATCCATGGAGAAGAAATAAAAACTTTGAGGTGTGCCGATGACATTGTAATTCTGTCAGAGACAGAAAGGACTTGGAAGAGCAGTTGAACGGAATGGACAGTGTCTTGAAAGGAGGATATAAGATGAACATCAACAAAAGAAAATCGAGGATAATGGAATATGGTCGAATTAAGTCGGATGATGCTGAGGGAATTAGATTAGGAAATGAGACACTTAAAGTAGTAAAGGAGTTTTGCTATTTGGGGAGCAAAATAACTGATGATGGTCGAAGTAGAGAGGATATAAAATGTAGATTGGCAATGGCAAGGAAAGCATTTCTGAAGAAGAGAAATTTGTTAACATCGAGTATAGATTTAAGTGTCAGGAAGTCGTTTCTGAAAGTATTTGTATGGAGTGTAGCCATGTATGGAAGTGAAACATGGACGATAAATAGTTTGGACAAGAAGAGAATAGAAGCTTTCGAAATGTGATGCTACAGAAGAATGCTGAAAATTAGATGGGTAGATCACTTAACTAATTGAATAGAATTGGGGAGAAAAGGAGTTTGTGGCGCAACTTGACAAGAAGAAGTGACCAGTTGTTAGGAGTGATAGAACATGTTCTGAGGCATCAAGGGATCACAAATTTAGCATTGGAGGACAGCGTGGATGGTAAAAATCGTAGAGGGAGACCAAGAGATGAATACACTAGGCAGATTCAGAAGGATGTAGGTTGCAGTAGGTACTGGGAGATGAAGAAGCTTTCACAGGATGGAGTAGCATGAAGAGCTGCATCAAACCAGTCTCAGGACTGAAGACCACAACAACAACAACTTATCTTAACATTTGTGATTTTTTTAAATAGACCTGTAGACCTACTACAAACAGCATTGACATTCTAATTTACCCTACTTCTAGACTGTTAGTGTCATTAGGCATTGTTCCATTTTAATGCATATGTTTGCATGAAATTTCTAAATAATACCCACAAACAAGCTAGTATGAATACACTATGCAGTCTGTTGAAAGAAACTTATTACAGATGCTGAATCAGTAAAATTATTAAGAAGGAACACAATGAGCAATTGTAATCAGACATTGTTGTGTTTGTTTGTTTGATATTAAAGCTCCACAAATTACATCAATATGCAGAGCTATAGTACATAAATAAAACTAGTTAAGTCATTTGTAACTAACCTATATACTACCCACTCCTAATAACTTGTTAACACTGTCCAGATTGAGTTAAAAGTCAACTAATCTGTGAGTTTTAATGTTGTTCCCTCCACTCCATCCTCATTATTTATGTGTGTCTTCTATTTGGAATTCATGATGTTTATCACAATTGTAAAGTTTCCTTGTTCTTTCTGTGGCCATTTATGAAGTACTAAGAATTACAATGCAAATATACTGATTTCAGGGTCAGTTCTGTACTAAATCGAGATGTTAAACTGTATGGGAAGAAACACATTTTTGATGGTAATGATGAAACATGTTGGAACTCCGACCAGGTAATAAATTTCATTTTAATATTTGGTTAATTGTGACCACAAAGAAGTTCTTTAATGCCAAGAGTAGTTTCCTTTAGATTAGCAAATATGACTGATTGATTGATAATACAAACAGATCTTAAGTGATGGAATCACTATTGGGGTTCCAGTATATCTAACCAGACAAAAGGTTCTTGTCTTTTGTCTTAATAGGCTGTTGCTGTGACAGCAACTTTGGAATTACCTGTTGAATATTCTGGTTGTATCAGACATCAGTGTCCAAATATTCATTCCATTGCAGTTTGCATAGGTTGACATGATATATGGGTACCATCTCATATTCTTTGCACTTTTTTGAGGTGATCTCCTAAAAGATTTGCTCTTAGTTTCAAGTCCGGAATCTTCTCCTCTTGGAAGCATATGCATCCCGCCCCCCACCCCCACCCCACTCCCACCTTTCTTGGGAGGTCTGCATTTGGACATACCATGGCATATCATTCATATACATGCAGACACATTGTGTCCCTGAATAGATAATGCATAATAAATTCTTAAGTGGTCACTTTTGTTGGCAGGTGTGCATGAGATTATCTTGCATTTAACTCAGCTCCAGGTGTCGTAGTTCAATGTGTGTATGATAACCAACAGAGGCTTGCTCTTCTGTAGTCATTCTGTTAGGTCTGTCTTATGCAAAACTAATTAACAGCTGTTTAGTTTCTTAAGGGTACATGCTCATGAAAATGACCAAAAATTTGAAAGATGTTTTCTTGGCCTATAGAAAAGAGCATTTCATTCTGATTTCAAAAATGTATAGTTTATGGGCATTATCATTTTCTGTTCATTCTAAAATTGAGGTTGAATGTAATGTTGCACAGGGGCCACACCCATCTGTCAGTTTGAAGTGCATCCAAATACGTGATGTATTATTTTGTTCCTTCTTTTTTCCATCGTTAGTTACAGATCATCAACACAGGTGTATTCTAGAAGGCATTGACTCCCGGAACCGAAGTACAGGCATGTCTAGAAGGCTATGGTTTGAATGTCAACAAAAATCTGAGAATATATGATTTCGGAATTTCATACTCATGTGGTTTTGTAGTTGTTCTGTGTTGTTTTGTTTCTGTGTGTGTGTTTCCTGTGCTACAAATGCTGAGTAAAGAAATTTATTCCCAAACGAAAGTTTCATGGCAACCAGTTCCAAACACAACCAAATAATACACATCAGTTGCTTCAAAAGTCGCCCACAGAAACTGTGTCTACAGGCAGTGCTTCTAGACGTAAACTTTTGCTTTCTGAATGTAATAAGAACAAGCCTAGTAGTATTGTGAGCAGCAATAGCGACAGAAATTTTATTGTGAACCTAAATATGCTGTCAAGACTTTTGAAGAGTGCTGTTAAATGTGAGTACTGCAATTGTGAAGATAGTATTGACATTTCTGAGGACACTTCAGCAAGGAAGGGTCTTTCAAGTCGGTTAGTGATTGCTTGTAACTTGTGTAAGATGCAGAGTGATACTGTTACATCATCGGTAACTGATCGTCAACATTATAGTGTAAATATTCAGCTTGCTTATGCAGGACAATGTATTGGAAGAGGAAGGAGAGCCCTTTTTGTGCAGCGATGGATTTCCCTCCACCTCCACTGAGGTTTGACAAGTACAATAAATTAATACATAATGCGTTATGTGGTGTAAGTGAACATTCAATTAAAAAAGCAGCAGAAGAAGCAGTAGCCTCGTCTGAGAATAGGCATTGTAGCAGCATTTGATGGATCTTGGCAGAAGAGAAGTCGTACTTCTCTGAATGGGGTTGTAACTGCCACATTTATTGAAACTGGTAAGATACTAGATTATGAATGTCTAACAAAGAACTGCCAGTGTTGTTCAAGTAAATTTATTGGCATCCATGTTTGTGTAAAGAACTTTTATGGGCCAAGTGGAAACATGGAAACGAAAGGAGTTCTAAACATTTTTAGAAGCTCAGAGACCAGTCGTGGGTGTGAGGCATGTAGGCTACGTTGGGGATGGAGACTGTAAAGGACACACTTCTGTTGTTAATAACAGACCATATGGGGACACTCTGATAAAAAAGCTTGAATGTGGTGGGCATGTACAAAAAAGAATGGTAGCTCAGCTGAGAAAATTATGTAAAGACTTCAGTGGAAAAAAAACTGTCTGATGGAAAACACATAGGTGTTACAGGTCATCTTACAAAAAGTGAAATTGATTTTTTGATTAAATATTATGTACTAGCAATAAGGAGAAATGTAGGAGATTTGGAGAACATAAGATGAGCTGTTTGGGCAATATGGTTCACACGGAGTGTCAACAGGTGAACCCCTACAACATATTTTGTGTCCAAAAGGGGAAGTTTCATGGTGCAAGTACTGGCTGAGCAATGCTACGGGCATACAATATGCCCACAAACATTCCTTACCACTTGCTGTAATGGAGGCAATTAGGCCTATAGATAACAATCTGGCAAATAAAAATCTACTTAGGAAATGCATGCATGGTCTCTCTCAGAATGCAAATGAAAGCTTCAACAGAACTCTATTTGTTGGGCTGAAAGTGCTGAAGATTGGTGTAATGAATGCAGTAATAACATTCCGTGATGGTGCAATTTCAAGAATCAATGTTATGAAGAAATTGAACATCCAGACGGGGAGGAATATGGCTTCAGCTCTAACTGCTGTTGATAATTGGCGGGATACTGAAGCAGAGACAGCTGCCAAAGCTGCTACCAAGGAGTCAAAGATAAAGAAAATAATGAAGAGAAAAAGTATGGAGGATATGGAAACAGGATGACAACTGAAGTTTGCAGCTGGAATGTTCTAAAGAGCATAGTGGTAAGTTAATAAATCTGTAAATCTCCTTTCTCAATTTACCGAAAACTTGAGTTTCCCTCACTCAGGTACACTTTCTCCTAAATGACTGAAGTTAAACTCACAAAATTTGGTACAGATATTTAGAATGACCTCCTCTACCTTCCATGCCTACTATTTACTGAAACATTTTTAACATGATGATGATGTCACTGATACTTGAGCTACATTTTTAAATATTTTTGTTGTAGTAAAATAAATTACTTGCCTTTTTCACAGATCAGCATCATGGAAGGAAATTGGAGGCATAAAACACTTATGTGAATGTTGTTTGTACTCTCTTTTTCCGAGCTGTGCAGTCAGTGGTTCCAAAGAAAACGGTACCACAGTGAAATAGTGTTCCATTTTTATACTATTATAAATATTGTTGTCAGTGCCAAAATATAATAAATATCTTAATGATTTTGTGGGAAATTCTTTGACTAATGACCCTGATTGTGTGTAAGAATTTTGAGCTACCTCTCATCTCATTTATAGATCAGTTGCACTATGAAAGTGAAGATAATGTTAAAAATGCAGGCCATTCAGGGTCGTGTCCTCTTAATTTTTGGATTGTATATGTGGTGACTCATTTGCTGATGGGTCTGTTTGTACGAGCTAGTAGATGTATTAACAATTTTCATCAGGATTCTTCCCACTGCTGTTGACTGCAAGAGCAGTTGATCGATAAATATATTTCTTTAGGTCATAACTGTGTGGTGGGCTTTGCACATTAATTTAATCCTGATAGATTCTCAATAAAAATTTATGACATTGTTGGTCTCCTCAAAACTGTTAAGGCCAAAGAAGACTATAATTTTGGAGCAGGATACTTGAAATCAGATAAATATTTATTGCTCGTGCTCTCTTACAATTTTTTTCACACACACACGCGCGCGCGCAGACAACTGAAACTGCAGTGCGGGGAGAGAGAGAGAGAGAGAGAGAGAGAGAGAGAGAGAGAGAGAGAGAGTGACATTCCATCCTGGATTTTCCATTGTTTGAAATTAGATGATCAATCACTTCTATCATCATTGGAAGGAAGGATGGCAGGAAGGAAAGGGTCATTAGAGTATAAGCACAAGCTCATCTTGGATAAACTGGGGAAGGAAATTGCCCTTATCCTTTTGAAGGGCACTGTCTGGCATTTGCTCTAATGAATTCAGGGAAACTACAAAAACCTAAATTTGATGATTGTGTGTAGACTTTTTCTGTAAATGTAACAACTGCATTCTCCTTTAATAAAAAGTTTGGATACCCATAACATAAAACAGATACTCAAAAATTCAACAACAATGTGGTGTATGAAGAATCATGCCACAGTTGTCCTGACTACTATGTAGCAAAAACAAGCAGAAATTTCAAAATTCACTTCTGGGAATACATAAGTGGTTTCAGTCTAAACCACTTGGAAAAATCAACTATTGCACAGCACATGCTGGAAACCAAACTCATTATTCACCAGATAGAAAGTAACTGGAAAGATAGGTCCATAAAATCAAAAAGCTTGAATCTATATTGAGTGAACAGACAGATTTTACTAGCCATAGTTATTTTAGCAGTTGTTAAGTCTTGTTTTAAATTCATTCCACACATATGTCAATTTGCTAATACTCAGCTCTCTGACACTGCATGATAAACTTCATATTTGATCATATCATGTTAAACTATATCTGAGAAATGTTTTTAAAATGTACAAACAAATGTGCAAGTGACTGCAACCGCAGCTGCTGACTTGGATCCAAGCAGTCTCATAAGTACAGGCTGAGCAGTAGGTTATGTCCCACTCTCTTTTTTGGACACATTATCAGTGTAGGGAACCAGTCTGGGGACTTTGGTTCCACCTGTGGTGACTTTGGCACCACCTGCGGTGACTTTGGCACCACCTGCGGTGACTTTGGTACCATCGGGCCAGGTGGAGCCTTCTGAAAGCCAGACTATAAATATTTTGTTATTTTGATGTTTATGCCTACTGGGTAGGCAATGTGTCTGTATTATGGAAGAGCATACACCTCAGGATACAGCACTTTCCCTAAATTGCTCCAGGCAAATGCCGGGATGGTTCCTTTGAAAGGGCACGGCCGACTTCCTTCCCTGCCCTTCCCTAATCCGATGACACCAATGACCTCGCTGTCTGGTCTCTTCCCCCAAACAACCCAACCCCAAAACATTTAAGGCACGAGTATGACGTATCGGGGAACCTCAGCAATGTTCGGCCTGCCATGTGCACCAGGCCAGCGAGATCACTCCGGGCTTCAGTGTTGTTTACTAGCCTGAAATTTGATGGGGGTAAGAGGTTTCTGTAATATTGCACACTGTCATTGTTTGTTCAAAAGCACAGATGAGTGATAAATAAATAGCTAATGAGAGTTTTTTCAACTTGAATGTGTCATCTTTCATACATTTGTGCAGTAAATGTTCTAAAATCATGTCGTGCACTGATGAATTTCCATATGATTGTTCACGCTTTTCATTGAAACACAGGCATTCACAGTCCTGTGTTACCGTATTTACTCGAATCTAAGCCACACTTTTTTCCGATTTTTGTAATCCAAAAAACCGCCTGCGGCTTAGAATCGAGAAAGTTCTGAAAAATGTTGGTAGGTGCCGCCACAACTAACTTCTGCCGTCGAATATATGTAGCGCTACACAGGCATGCTTTGCAGGCACAAAGATAAGTACTGGCGCCAAAACCTCTGCGTCAGTAAAAAAATTAAAAAAAAGGTGGAAGATGAACTCTTTTTCTCCGCCCCGAGTTTCGACCACTGCATTTTCAAACATTATCCAACGAAGTAAATACAAATTCTGTATTGTTCATCTTCGAATGTAGCAGCATTTCAATGTATTACGAAAATCCGACTGGCAAGGCTGTTTGGGATGTTCGTCAATGTGGCCAACTCTACATTCTGAATTTTTTCCTACCTGTGAGAAGAGATGGCTGCTAATAGGAACTTTTATGAATTGTGAATCACACGCAGTATTCTTTTCACCATAAGAATAATACGAATATAAACATTTTGCCATGTATTCTTTCGTGTTTGCTATCTCATTTAAATCCTGTCTGCCTAATAAACTACGAAACTAGAGTGAGACAACAGCAAACGCGGAAGAATATACATATCATGTCATGTTTATATTCGTATTATTCTTATGCCTAATAGTGATACAGTCAGAATTGAAGCATGGCAATTGACTAGCTTTTTAAATCTAAGATGACTCTAATTTCTGTGCAGAATATAATGCACTAAAGAGGCGTCTGCAAAGAGTTTCAAACGGAGAAAAATTTTCGCTAAACTCTCGTTCAGAACATCTTCTATCATACGCAGCCTATTATTTGTTGATCATTATCAAAGAAAGCAGCAGTGTAAGTAACAACAAATAGCAGCCTCTTGCCATTGTTTCGCTAATGAGACGATTCCTCTCTCTCTCTCTCTCTCTCTCTCTCTCTCTCTCTCTCTCTCTCTCTCGCGCTCTCTCTTTTTTAAATTTGTAAGCGGCGGTAGCGCCCTCAAAAGCAAGCCATGCCGCGAGCGGCGACAGGCCGTAAACACTCGTTATCAGAATGCGACAAACAATGCATGACACAGTACAGTAATGCATTTTCAGCTCAGAGTGACATAAACACCTATAACAAAGAGAACGGCACTTATCAGATCAAAGAAAAATAAGCAATCAATTCAAACCAGACGAAGCACGTGAAAAAGGAAGGGTACCCGTATAAATACGGACGGAGCGTCTGACACATAGCAATGGCTACCTGGTAAAGCTTAACTGCTAAGCTTACGACTCGAACCAAACTACTGTAGCTGTATCGTCATTTATTCGACCAAAATTGTGTCTCATATTACGTAGGACCAACTTTGTTTCGATTTGGAGGTGTGGTCTAAAACTTTTCCCTCCGCTTGAATTTCGAGTCTCAAATTTCAGGTGCGGCGTAGATTCGGGAAAAATTTTTTCCTTGATTTCGAGTCTCATTTTTCAGGTGCGGCTTAGATTCTAGTAAATACGGTAAGCCCTGTAATGGGGCTGGATATACACACATGGTAACTTTGCCCACTTCTCTTAGTACAGCCAAAAAATCTATGTCTATCAGCTGCTACATGTATCTGCAAATCAAAGTAATTATCTTGCTTGTCTTTCAGATGGATGTATGATAGGTCACTAGCATCTATCTTTGTGTTAAGTTTTTTAAGAACTCTGCGTAAATCAACAGCAGAGAATGCAAGTAGAAATGCTTTCTGTTGTGGCAACTAAATGTTGCTCCAACCTAGCACTGTAGTTCAGTCATGGCTCCATCTTCTTATCAAAACTTGAAAACAGCTGAGGTGGCTGTCTCCTGACTTGGGCTGGACTAACATCCAGGTGGGACCATGTTTTCAAAATAATCTCTTGTGTCATTTGCATGTTTTGCAACAAAAGCAGTAACTGTGCTGAGATATCCAGGTTCAGAGTTGCCACATTGAAACATATAAGTGCCCAGTTAGGACAGAGGCAAAGAAGTGGCAGGAACACCCAAATTAATGGAGAATAGTTAGGAAAGGTGCACTACATTAAGTATCCATCATTGGAAACAAAATTATCACACATATTCATACACCCTTGTTGCCATTTTCTTGCGATGGTATTCATGGTCAAACATACTTGTTGCCATTTTGATGTGACATCAGTCACCATGTCAGTTTCTCAAAAGGTGGCCACATAACTACTGATGATGGTGTGAATAAAATCAGTACATTTGTTCAAGTCACAGTGCTTTAACTCGAGTGAAGAGATGTGAATTACACAAGTCCATTAATTATCACATTGGTGCAAGGTACATACATAGAATCAAATGATCATTCTTTACATAATGTAAGACCTATGAGAGTTAAATGATCACCTAATTTCAGTGTCCAAAACAAACACTCACTGATGGTGAGAATTGGATGGTCGGATGAAGGCTTCCTGATGACCACAACTTGGCTCCTCACTGATCTCAGGTGTGGAGTGCAGACGGCACTCAACAGGGTGAATGTTGGAGTGATGGGCCGGTGGGCCCACTGACACATTGCTGGTCAAGCAAAATGCTTTGTTCAATTCTAAATACACATCTTGTCACAAGTAATGTGAAGCAGACACACCTCACTTCAGTGACCCAGGCAGCAGGCTACTTCCACTCGGTCAAGAGATGCACACATAGGTGCCCTGTGATGCTGACGTTAGACTGAGCAATGGCCAGCGGCCTGTACAGCAATTCAGGCCCCACTTGCATCCGCCTTGGAGGTGGGTGGAGAGTGCTGTATGCAGGACACGACCCGCTGCCTGCTGGCAGGAGTCTGGCGATGGCAGGTGTGGATGGCTGCTCTGGCACCAAGTCCCACAAGGAGACTCAGTGCAGTTGGTGGCTGGCCTGACCTGGTCTCAAACCCATATCTGCAGTAGGCAGTGCTCAGGTGTCTTATCATCTAGTGTGGATCTGACATCGTGGTGGTGCTGCTGGACTTTGAATGAAACTACCCTAAAATTCACACATATTTATATGGCTCTTAGGTGCACTTTTTGCACTACTACCCAACCCCTGGTCAAGCAGCTCACAGCATGGGTCTAGTCCAAGTGTGGTGACATCGTCCTGCTCACTTTGGCTGTTATCGCTGTGCAGTGCAGGTTTCACCAAGCACGGGTGGCCCGTCTCGCAATCCTTTTGCATATACGTTATTCTAAACCATGTCACCACACAGTGCTTACCAGACTGGGATTGCTACTGCAACCCTTCATTGTGGCTTTCTCACTAAATTCACTAAAAACTTGGTAGTAACACTATAGAGATGTCTCACTGAAGTGAAGCCATAGCCAGAACTGGCTATGCAACTGGAACTGATGGATTGGATCTGCATGCCCTCCTAAGTACTGGCTGAGCAGCAGGTTATGTGTCCTACTCTCTTTTTCAGACACGTGATTGGCGTAGGAAAATATTCACATCACTACAGGAATATGTTGAGGAGGTATTAACCGGAGAGTATAAACCAGAGTGCAAGTGGAGGAAATGACCATTTTGCCTTCTTCTCCTCTCTAATATCAGATTGATTGGCTGAAACAAGTAAAGCAGTTATCGTGTGGTTCCCAACCTGATGCAAATCTTTTACAGCTTTTGTACCAATTTTGCTGCTTGTTTTTTCAAGCAGCTTCTCGTTTGCCCTCATGAGGCCAGGTCATTCTATTACAGAAAAGCTTATGTAGACATTGGAATCAAATCTGGGATCTCCGCTTTATAATTAAATGACAATAACCTCCAGACCACAGAGGTGGTTTCTGATACAGTGCCAAGCAGCAGCAGTTCTTGCCCTCTGAAAATGTCCTGCAAGCATTTCCTCTAGTGCTGATTGTTTCTGAACACATACCTGTCTCATATTGAACAGAATTCTTTTCATGTTTGAAGTCATTGGATCGGAAAAAAATCACGGACATAGAAAGAGAACAGTTATTAAACACTCAATGTGTTCACTCAGGACACTGATCCATACTGAAAATCACTTTGACATTTTAAAGTATTCATTGTACAGAAATGTTTGCATTTCAACACCCTATGGCTGATAGATGAAGGATGCAACATAGTGCGTGATGATTCAAGTACTTCTCCTGTTTTCAGTAGTGACACACTGTTGAAACTTACAAAGATAGTTGTCAGGTGTGCTATCATGTCTCAGAGACCTACAGACAATTTAGCTCTCTCTCTCTCTCTCTCTCTCTCTCTCTCCCTCCCTCCCTCCCTCTCTCCCCACCCCCTACATCTCCCACTGCCACTCCCACAAATGCACACCGTGTGTGTGTGTGTGTGTGTGTGTGTGTGTGTGTGTGTGTGAGAGAGAGAGAGAGAGAAATTCCTTTGTTCATTCCATTGTTTGGAACTTAAAAAAGCAGCATACAAAAAAGTAAATGAGAAAGAAACAAAGTGAAATATGTGAGTGTGGTAATCGGCTAAGAATAAATAAAGATGAAGAGCAGATAAGTGGAGAATAATAAAGAAGGAAGTAACTATTCTCAGGGAAGCTAGGATAAGTGCAACAAATCAGCACGAGACAAAGTCTCTTAAGTTTGTTGATTCATTGTTTGTATCATACGTAAGATTTTTCAGGAACTTCTTAGGAGTGTACATTAGTCACATATCGGGTGAGACACCAATGACCGCATCTGGTTTATTGGTTTTTGGTATTTCTTATGATATCATATACCACTGTGAAATATTTTACATAGTGTCTTGCTGCCTTTCTCATAAATTAATTTACAAAACACTTGATTTCTTTAACTGGGTAATATGGTTGATACAAGTTGACGTATTGTTTAAAAACTTATTATAAGCTCAGTAAATGTATAAATAGTTGTTTCTCAGAAACCCAAATATTTATTGGAAAAAATATCCTCAAATTACACTGGTTGTTTATGAACTTTAAATTTATCATGTACTGAAACACTAGAAAACTGTGACATTAGGGAGTCTCGCTAGTCGTATGTGAGATGTGGGGAACCCCCTTCATATACAGAGAGATACAGCGGGATCTTTCAGTTTCTGGGATGTTGCTGTGAACTAATAATGACAACTCCTAAAACTAAACTAAATTGTACTGTGTTTGTGACAAAGAAGATTAAAATCATTGGGCCACATGTTTGATATTCTAAACATAATTGACTGTTCTTGTATCAACTTTAGTTTTTAGTGTCAGGGGTATTTTCCTTGTTTCGAAAGTGGACGCAAGAGAAATTTTTGTTTCAATACAATTTTTTTATTTTTTATTTTTTTTTCCATTTAATTTTTGGTATCGGAAGGCACAGAAGTTGAACTTGCGCCAGAAGGTATGGACCTAGGTACTCACTAGGGGTCTCCGTGCTCCAGCACGTGCCTGCGCCACAAGCCTTACCATGTGAGTGTGCCACTCTCTGTACCACATGAAGTCTGCGGCCAATCGCATTTCCCGTGATCGTGTATTTAAGCAGCCGGGTGGCACAACCCCGACAATCTGATACTCGCCATAGTTTGCGTGTGCATCTCGGCTGTACTGCATTCCAGTTCTGTATGTTGAGATACATACTATTGTTGTCTCGCTGTGTTTATCATCTCAGTTCTTGCTTGCTGGCCTCGTGTTGTGTCGTGGTCGGTCGTAGTGTCTACCATCCCCTACTTGTTCATCTGCCCTGTCTGTTTGTTGTTAGCGATACCTTCAGTGGCTTCACATCTCTATTCTCTACCGTGCACCGCTCGCTGGTCGCTTGGGGCCATAACATAATTCTCATGCTTTCTCTTCTTATCCTATGTGAATTGAAACCCTCATCCTCTTTAAAAAAATATGCTGAAATTATAAAAGATAGGTCACACTTTGACAATAATGTGCCCCTTCTCCTTAATAGAGATGCTGTCATCATCTAGGGGTTCTTACCCTGGCTGTCCTTGAATAGTATTTCATACCAGCAGGAAAATGGTCCTACTGAGCAAAAAAATGGGAATATGTTCCTGTTTATTTAAAAGACTCTGACTGAAAAGTGGATACCAGCTGCCTTATTCTACCCTTCTCTACAAAATATTTCCCAAAATCCTTGCCGTGCAGACATATTTGCTCTTTTTTTAACATGGAAATGGCTTCAAACTCTGTCAAGTTTCCATAACTGTAACTCACTCACACCCACTAGTCCATCACAGTAAGTCACCCATACCCATACACTCTTAGTTGTCCTTTCTCACTCACTCATTCAGCCCAACTCATTGTCAGCATCACTTTGTGTCTATCTGTCATTGTCTCCTATGTAACGGTCACAATCACCTTACTTCTGTCGTACTGTTACTGTCTCCTTTCATTGTCACTCTCTCCCTCTTGCTCTCTCCTATTGCTAATATCTCATTCCTTCCTTCCTATTGCTGCTGTCTCTTCTCACTGTTGCTAACTCTTTCTTCCTCATTCTCATTGTCATACACTCTTTCTCTTGTTGTCACTGGCTCTCATCCACTTCCACTTTCTCCCCCTCCCCCCTCTCCCCAACACTGTCTTCTTCATTTTTTTCCTAGTACTGTTCTGTCACTATCAATTACGTCCCACTACCACTGTGTCCCTCTCTTTTTCTCATACTGTCATTGTCTCTTTCACTCTTTCTATAACAAACCACTGTCTATTATCTTCCGGTATTTATCTGTCTTTTTGCCACTGCCATTGTCTTCTTCTCTCACAGCATAAAAAAGTGCAAATATGTTCGCATGCCAAAATTACTAGTAATTTTTTTGAAGGTGCTGAGGAAGGTAGAATGAGGCAGCTAATACCCCACTCTTCAATCAGTCTTTTAAATAAACAAGAACACTTTTTTATGCTCTTGATAGGAGCATTTTTCCACTGGTTCCGTTTTTATCTCCCTTGCAACAGGGCATGTAACTCGTTGTTGTTATTGTTGTGGTCTTCAGTCCTGAGACTGGTTTGATGCAGCTCTCCATGCTACTCTATCCTGTGCAAGCTTCTTCATCTCCCAGTACCTACTGCAACCTACATCCTTCTGAATCTGCTTAGTGTACTCATCTCTTGGTCTCCCTCTACGATTTTTACCCTCCACGCTGCCCTCCAATACTAAATTGGTGATCCCTTGATGCCTCAGAACATGTCCTACCAACCAATCCCTTCTTCTAGGCAAGTTGTGCCACAAACTCCTCTTCTCCCCAATCCTATTCAATACCTCCTCATTAGTTGTGTGATCTACCCATCTAATCTTCAGCATTCTTCTTTGGCACCACATCTCCAAAGCTTCTATTCTCTTCTTGTCCAAACTATTTATCGTCCATGTTTCACTTCCAGACATGGCCACACTCGATACAAATACTTTCAGAAATGGCTTCCTGACACTTAAATCTATATTCGATGTTAACAAATTTCTCTTCTTCAGAAACGCTTTCCTTGCCATTGCCAATCTACATTTTATATCCTCTCTACATCAACAATCATCAGTTATTTTGCTCCCCAAATAGAAAAACTCCTTTACTACTTTAAGTTCTCATTTCCTAATCTAATTCCCTCAGCATCACCCGACTTAATTTGACTACATTCCATTATCCTCGTTTTTGCTTCTGTTGATGTTCATCTTATATCCTCCTTTCAAGACACTATCCATTCCGTTCAACTGCTCTTCCAAGTCCTTTGCTGTCTCTGACAGAATTACAATGACATCGGCAAACCTCAAAGTTTTTATTTCTTCTCCATGGATTTTAATACCTACTTCGAATTTTTCTTTTGTTTCCTTAACTGCTTGCTCAATATAAAGATTGAATAACATCGCGGATAAGCTACAACCCTGTCTCACTCCTTTCCCAATCACTGCTTCCCTTTCATGCCCCTTGACTCTTATAACTGCCATCTGGTTTCTGTACGAATTGTAAATAGCCCTTCGCTCGCTGTATTTTATCCCTGCCACCTTCAGAATTTGAAAGAGAGTATTCCAGTCAACATTGTCAAATGCTTTCTCTAAGTCTACAAATGCTAGAAACGTAGGTTTGCCTTTCCTTAATCTAGCTTCTAAGATAAGTCGTAGGGTCAATATTGCCTCATGTGTTCCAACATTTCTACGGAATCCAAATTGATCTTCCCCGTGGTCGGTTTCTACTAGTTTTTCCATTCGTCTGTAAAGCATTCGCTTTAGTATTTTGCAGTTATGCCTTATTAAACTGATTGTTCTGTAATTTTCACATCTGTCAACACCTGCTTTCTTTGGGATTGGAATTATTATATTCTTTTTGAAGTCTGAGGGTATTTCCCCTGTCTCATACATCTTGCTCACCAGATGGTAGAGTTTCGTCAGGACTGGCTCTAGTTCTAATGGAATGTTGTCTACTCCCGTGGCCTTGTTTCGACTCAGATCTTTCATTGCTCTGTCAAACTTTTCACGCATTATCATATCTCCCATTTCATCTTCCTCTACATCCTCTCCCATTTCCATAATATTGTCCTCAAGTAAATCACCCTTGTATAGACCCTCTCTATACTCCTTCCACCTTTCTGCTTTTCCTTTTTTGCTTAGAACTGGGTTTCCATCTGAGCTCTTGATATTCATACAAGTGGTTCTCTTCTCTCCAAAGGTCTCTTTAATTTTCCTGTAGGCAGTATGTATCTTACCCCTCGTGAGATAAGCCTCTACATCCTTACATTTGTCCTCTAGCCATCCCTGCTTAGCCATTTTGCACTTGCTGTCAATCTCATTTTTTAGACATTTGTATTCCTTTTTGCCTGCTTCATTTACTGCATTTTTATATTATCTCCTTTCATCAATTAAATTCAATATTTCTTCTGTTACCCAAGGAGTTCTACTAGCCCTTGTCTTTTTACGTACTTCGTCCTCTGCTGCCTTCACTACTTCATCCCTCAAAGCTACCCATCCTTCTTCTACTGTATTTCTTTCCCCCATTCCTGTCAATTGTTCCCTTATGCTCTGCCTGAAACTCTGTATTACCTCTGGTTTAGTCAGTTTATCCAGGTTCCATCTCCTTAAATTCCCACCTTTTTGCAGTTTCTTCAGTTTTAATCTATAGTTCATAACCAATGGATTGTGGTCAGAGTCCACATCTGCCCCTAGAAATGTCTTACAATTTAAAACCTGGTTCCTGAATCTCTGTCTTACCATTACATAATCTATCTGAAACCTATCAGTATCTCCAGTCTTCTTCCATGTATACAACCTTCTCTTATGATTCTTGAACCAGGTGTTAGCTATGATTAAGTTGTGCTCTGTGCAAAATTCTACCAGACGGCTTCCTCTTTCATTTCTTACCCCCAATCCATATTCACCTACTACATTTCCTTCTCTCCCTTTTCCTACTACCAAATTCCAGTCACCCATGACTATCAAATTTTCGTCTCCCTTCACTATCTGAATAATTTCTTTGATTTCATCATACATTTCTTCAATTTCTTCGTCGTCTGCAGAGCTAGTTGGCATATAAACTTGTACTACTGTAGTAGGCGTGGGCTTCATGTCTATCTTGGCCACAATAATGTGTTCACTATGCTGTTTGTAGTAGCTTACCCCCACTCCTAATTTCCTGTTCATTATTAAAGCTACTCCTGCATTACCCCTATTTGATTTTGTATTTATGATCCTGTATTCGTCTGACCAAAATCTTTTTCCTCCTGCCACCGAACTTCACTAATTCCCACTACATCTAACTTTAACCCATCCATTTCCCTATTTAAATTTTCTAACCTACCTGACATTCCACGCTCCGATCTGTAGAACACCAGTTTTCTTTCTCCTGATAACGACATCCTCCTGAGTAGTCCCCACCCGGAGATCCGAATGGGGGACTATTTTACCTCCGGAATATTTTACCCAAGAGGACGCCATTATCATTTAACCATACAGTAAAGCTGCATGCCCTCGGGAAATATTAAGGCTATAGTTTCCCCTTGCTTTCAGCCGTTCGCAGTACCAGCACAGCAAGGCTGTTTTGGTTAGTGTTACAAGGCCAGATCAGTCAATCATCCAGACTGTTGCCTCTGCAACTACTGAAAAGGCTGCTGCCCCTCTTCAAGAACCACGCATTTGTCTGGCCTCTCAACAGATACCCCTCCGTTGTGGTTGCACCTATGGTACGGCTATCTTTATCGCTGAGGCACGCAAGCCTCCCCACCAATGGCAAGGTCCATGGTTCACGGGGGGGGGGGGATGTAACTCATATGAAAAGAAATGTGTTGGTCAGTAAAATTTAGGTAGTTGACTTATGTGAAACTGAAATAACACAGAACTAATTTTACACCTCAGACCAGATTTTTAGTGCAAAAAAGAAGGTTGCATGTTTCTTCATTGTGCAACATGGGTTTCCCAGATGATAATGGAGGTGCTTTACAGAATATTTCTTTGTAGTACATCACTTTAGAAACTACAGTTTCACCTCACACTGGATTTTGTGTATGTATTTTACATGTACAGGCAGGGTAACTTTGAACCTCTTTATGCTGGAAATCAATAAAGATATGAAAACATTTTCAAGTTTGAGATTGGGCTTCGAGGAATAAATGAAAAAAATTACAGCTATTTGCTGTGCACAGCCATCTTGGAATCTGCAACCGAGTTTTGGCACCCAAAAAACAAGTTTTTGGGCTAATTGTTAATAGCACACAAACATTTTTGAAAATGAGGAGATCACTGTTATGGACAAATGCCTAGAGAGTATACTGTTAAAATTTGAGCAATCTGCTGCAGCTATTATTTAGATTTTGCCTCCTAAGGATTTTACAGGGTGACAATTATTGAACTATGTGAAATAAAATCATCATAACTTCTGAACAGTTTGTGTTAGAATGTTCAAACTGCACAGTCAGCTGCGGAGCAGTATGGGAATTAGTATGCGTATGTGCATGGTTTCATTTAGTGACAAAGCCTACTTTCATTTGGATGGGTTCATTGATAAGCAAAATTGGCGCATCTATGGGACTGAGAATCTGCATTTCGCGATCGAGAAGTCTCCTCACTCTCGACGGGTGACTCTGCGGTGTGCAGTGTTCAGTCACAGAATAATCGGTGCGATATTCCTTGATGGCATGGTGACTGTTGAATGGTATGTGAAGATTCGCAAGATGATTTCATTGCCATTATCCAAAGGGACCCTGATTTCGACAAGATGTTGTTCATGCAAGACAGAGCTAACCCCATCCCAGCAGGAGAGTATGTGATGTCCTGGACGAGCACTTTGGGGACCACATTCTGGCTCTGGGGTATCCAGAGGCCACTGGCATGGGCCTCGATTGGGCCATCGTATTCTCCAGATCCAAACACATGCAACTCCTTTTTGTGGTGGTATATTAAAGACAAGGTGTACAGCAATAACTCCAAAAAGTTGCTGACCTGAAAACAACCATTCAGGAGGTTATAGACAGCATTGATATTCCAACACTTCAGCAGGTCACGCAGAATTTCGCTATTCATCTTTGCCACATCATCGCCAACGATGCCAAGCATATCGAACATGCCATAATCTAAATCTGACATTCACATGTTGAATAAAGTGTGTGCACGCCATAGTTTGTAACTAATTTACGTTTTTTTTTTTCCATATAGTTGAATATTTGTCACCCTTTACATGTAGAAGTAGGGTTTCTTTGAACATCTGTATCTTGGAAGTGGATAAAGCTGTCAAGAAGATTTTAGGAAGATATCATAAGAATTGCAACCATTTGCAGTGCATAACCGTCTTGGTGTGCATGGCTGGGTTTTGATCTGCTGGTGACAGTGAAAATACAGTAAATAAAACCTTTTTTGGGGGGTTTTCTGAGGAAACACTGATGAACTAATAGGCCCATCAGGCCCACCATAGACCACATCAAATGCAAGAAGAACTAATTGATTTGTTCCATTTGACGAAGCAGAAGGAAGTGTGTAACATTCGTTCTTTGATCATTTACTGTAGGATAGTGGCACTAAGACAATCCTTCTGTTGGGTATACAAATGGTCCTTCTCATAAGAGCTAGCAAAAACATTTATATCTACCTATTTATCAACCTGTGATATAAGCACCAGAAAATTCTGTCTCTATGTGCTCCATTCTGGAATGTAATAGGTACGTATGCTGTCGCAGGCATACCGACTGATTTTGATTTGAGTTTGCTATCAGAGCGGTCATTGTCAGACGCAGTCCTCTGTGTGTGTGTGTGTGTGTGTGTGTGTGTGTGTGTGTGTGTGTGTGTGTAAAAGTACATGAACTAACCTAGCTCCTCAGGAAGGGGAGAGATATATTGGGGAAGGTTGTGGAGGAAGGGCATATGATTCAGACCCCAGAATGAAAAGGACCCAACCTTCCCTTATCTTTCCCTTTCTGTTCCCTGTTGTGCTGATCCCCCTCTCCCCCCTCCCATACACTCACAGTGTCGTTTGTTTTGTGAAGAAGGAGATTAAGTGTAGTATATATTCAGAGATGAAAAAATTGGCAAAACACAGAAAAGATGGAAAACAAATAAGACCATTTTAATAACTGATGACTTCTTGAGGAAAGAAAGACATGAATGGGAGAGTTCCTTATTTTGTTGATTTCTGTCATTGATTCTCTTTTCTCCTTTTGTAATGAAATTTGTGGCAATCTTTTTCCATAACTCTAGTCTTTCCTCTTTTTCAGAGTTCAGACTCTGTAATAAAATATGATCATATGCAGTAATTGTAAATATCTCAATAAAAAGATTACAATTCTTAGAGCTCTCCCTTAACAGACAGGTGATTATTGTGGATCATTCTTTCATATTGAAAAAATGAAAACATTTCCTGTTTTGTCACTAAACTGGTAACCTGTTATGTAATTAAAATTTAATACGAAATGAACATTGTCTCAACAAACTATGAACTACTAAATCTTCCATCATTTTACTAAGCCTTCTGCAAATTGTAATGGTTTTTCTCTACTCTTCCACTAATAGATTTTTATTTGTGGAATAAAAAGTCGATACCTTCGTTGCGTCATTTATTCATTTTTTTATTGTTGTTGTTATCTGATTCATGTAATCACTTTAAAACACAAGTGAATAGTTTAGTATGTCTTCTTTCTTCATAATATTGATTCATTCTCTCACTCTTCCTGATACTCTCGGCTTTTGTGACCTTCATTTTGATCCTGCGATCAGTCCAAATATGATTTTCCCCTGTTTTTTAAATTGGAGCTACCCTGCACTGCTGCATATGGATATTTTTCACTTATTCCAATAGTGTTCTAGTACTACCTGATTCTTTCCTTTCAGTGTTTCCTGTCAAGCACATTGCATTCCATATCTTTTTGGTCAACATGTTGTCAGCTATTGTAATGATGTGCTTGGCAAATATCAATTACCTCTTCCATCTCATGCATTAAATTGCTTTTCCACTTTCATACAGCTTCTGTCTTGATCTGGGTATCCAGACTTCACCTTTCCTTCATGTCCCATATGTCTCTCAAAATCTATTGTTTAACTTCCTTCAGTTGTTTCTTTATTTTACAGGTCCATCTTGATCGCATAAATTTTTACATTTCACTATGACCGGTTTCGGCCACTGCCATCTTCAGATCTGTTACAAAAACAAAAAGTGTGTAACCAACCGACCTAGTTTGCTGACACTAAATCTATAAAAGTCCTGGTTCTACATAAGAAAAATAAAATGTTTACATGTATACCAGCTATAAATACCATAAAATATTTTGATGTAGTATCATTGTCAAACTAAATGTGTAGATATATAGTAAGTGCTGGTGATGATCAGAATGCATCTGGTATTTATGCAATGAAACTGAGCCAGCAGAGGGCACTGTAGCTAGGCTACATGATTAACCAGTATCACAATTGTAATGGTTAAAATGTGGTATGCATAGTGATTAATTAAAAATTACTTCACATGGCAAAATGAGCATCTGATAATAAACCATGCACTCACATACTCCACATGGCATTGGATCCATAGTTAAAATCCACATAAAAAGTGTAAATATTAATAATGTGAAGCTTCTAACCTGGCAAGGTAAAACATACAGTTGTATAAAATCCAGTATAAAAAGTATAAGATTAAAAACACCCATAAAATAAAATCTTCCAGCTTGACAGATCAGTTACCATAAACATAATTGTAAGGTAATTAATGAAGCTTCATGGTAAATGATAACAGTCAAATAGTTGCAGGATAAAGATTTATTGAAATCCTTGACCACAGTTTCAGTATATCTAAATATACCTTCATCAGAAGCAAACATACACTAAAATCACATTCTGTAGGATTTCAATAAATCTTTGTCCTGCAACTCTTTGGCTGTTATCATTTACTGTGTAGATTTTCAATAGTTACTGCTTCAGCCATGTTTAAAATTTTGAAATTAATGAAACCGTGACTATTAATTAAAAATTAAATAATCGATAGTCGATAATACATCTAGAATGTGGTCTCAATGGTGGCAAGTGGAGGCTTCTCTGTATGACGTTCTTGTTTTCCTGCAGTGGAACTTGCAGAAGGAGGCCCAGTCTACTCGTCACCGGCGGTTGGCACACACGACCACATGCCAATCCACTGGGGCGCTCGATGCTGCTCAAGATGGACCTGTAAAATAAAAGTGCCAAAAAATGATCATGGACTCATTTTCAGACTTTATGTCTTCAGTTAATTTCTTCAGTTGGATACAGACCGTCTTGTCTCAGAGGGTCATTACTGTTGCATACAACTTGGTATCACTGATTGCTGACATACATTGGGGGAAGGGTTAAAGGTAACAATCCACCATACCTGATGTGTTGAGAGCTCTGTTAATAAATAAATAAACCTGGGAATATTTCTAAGGATTTGGTCAATATCTTTCTTGAGAGCTAACTACAGGAAACACTATACGAACATAGTACATTTTACCTGCACTGTAGTTCATCTGAGGTGATGGATTATACTAGCTATAATGGGTGAGGGGAGAAAGAGTGTGAGGTGGGGGAGGGAGGGTTGGAAGAAAAGGAGACTGACAGCTGGGAGGGAGAGGCAGGAAGTGCAGCACCATGTTCCTGTCTCATGCACTTCCAAAAGAGAGGAAAAGATTGAGATGTCAACCTAATGGAAAGTAGGTAGGGAGCATTAGAAAACATGCTGAAACACCATGAATGCATATTACTGAAGACTGTAACACAGAGAAAAGTCTAGAGGAGGTACTTGATAGAAATAGTTGCTGATGGTAATGATGTAACACAAAATTAACCATTAGACCATCACCTCTCAACAAATGTGCCAGTGTCAGACATGCTGATACCTTCAATTTGAAAAGCTTTCAGTTTATCGTAAGCACTCCAGGCCACTTTCACTCTTCCATTTTTGTCCCCCAGACAGTCCAGATGCCTTCAGTTGTTCTGTATACAAAAACTCCGCTGGTCAAATGTTTCATTGTTAGTATGTACGAATTCCTTTTTTGTAGTATTTATTTGCATGATTTGTTTTATTACATTTAATTTGAGGCTATTTTTCAAACTTGTTCTGTTAAGCTCTTTCATTTGTATATACTAGCAGCAAACAGTACGATATCAACAGCAAGGTGAAGGTGGTTCAGATACTTTTCAGTAATGCACGTGCCTTCAATAGGGGTAAAGGACAGCCAACCAATTGCAAAAAATGATGGTTTTCAAATAACCTTGACCATGGTTTCAAAAGATCTAAACCCATCTTTTTCAGAAGGATGGACTTGTTTTTACTATTTTCAATTTGAGTTCATATATTTGAAAAAAGCCTTGGATATCTTGGCTGGCAGGAACTTCAAAATTTTGAACATGGCTGCACTACAGCAATGTTATAGAATAGCAGGACTAACACATGCCTTCTTTATTTTCTCAGCTTAAGAATCTGCAAACTTCCTGTATGGCTGCTGAAAATAATTTTAATTCTATAACATCACATTTCCTAATGCCCATTCCCTTCCTGAACTACGCACTGCTATGAAAGCAGTAGAACTGACATTTACATTATTCAGTCCACTGTGATAGAGGCAGTCAGTGCCTTGTATCTGAAGCAACCTTAGAATAAAATTAGTCAAGAAGCTTACACAAAACCTATGTATCTCATGCAAGATAATAATTATAGTGTCATTCATTGGCAAGTTGTTTCTCATGTTGTATTTGCTTCTGAAGTAAGCTTGCTCCATTATTTGAATAAAGTACAAGGTATTAAGTTCCAGCATAATATAGTAGCAAGGACTAGCAACTTGGATTAATAAATTTTATTATTTCTTCAGTTTCTGTCCTTTGTCACAGTTGAATTTTTATTTATTTATTTATTTGCTAGTTTTGGGCTACATTGTCCATTCTCAAACCATAGCCAACATACAACACAAAATTGTTAAGGCTTTTGTGGCCACTTGTTGACAAACTGCCTATTGGCTCCTGTCTCGGGTTCTTCGGCCGACGTTCATCTAATGATTTTACTGACGTTTCGCCAGCACGAGTGGCTGGCATTGTCAAAGCTTCACTCTCCATTGCCAGTGGTGAACTGGAGCCGAGCTCGCGACCGCAGACTATATGTACCTGGCGCGTCAAAGTCCAAGGGCTTTTCCACGGTCATTTCCGGTGCGGTTCTCCTCTTGCTACGTGTGACGGTCATTCGCTGCAGTACAGGAAGCCAGGATCCATTTACCTTAAGGCTTTCCTCTTTCTTGTTGAAACTGTTCGCGTGTTTTTGTATTTCTACAGCTTCTCTGAACAAGCGTGTGTGATAGTGCTTCTCTACAGCCAGAACTTTCGTGTCGGCGAATTTTATTTTATTACGTGGTCGGCCTCACTCAGTGCTTGCTCTGCCATGACCGATTTCTCCACCTGCCCCAACCTGCAATGTTGGAATGACTGGACGATCAATTAACACCAGGATCAAAGAGCATAAGTGACATTGCAGGTTGGGGCAGGTGGAGAAATCGACCGTGGCACGCACTGAGTGAGACCGACCATGTAACAAAATTCGCCGACACGGAAGTTCTGGCTGTAGAGAAGCAATATCACACACGAACAGTTTCAACAAGAAAGAGGAAAGCCTTAAGGTAAACGGATCCTGGCTTCCCATATTGCAGCGAACAACTGTCACAGGTAGCAAGAGGAGAAACGCACCGGAAATGGGCGCGGAGAAGCCCTCAGACATTGGCGCGCCAGGTACATATAGTCTGTGTCCTAGAGCCTGGCTCCAGTTCACCACCGGAAATGGAGCGTGAAGCTTTGACAATGCCAGCCACTCGTGCTGGTGAAACGTCAGTAAAATCATTAGATGAACGTCGGCCAAATAACCCGAGACAGGAGCCAATAGGCAGTTTGTCAAACAACACAAAATTAGACAACTCCCATTAGTATAATTAACATTACATACCTTTACTGTAAATGCTAACATACTCGTAGAAACGGTGATCAAAACGTTCCCAGTCAAAGGCCTTACAGTCTAGGATTGGTGTGACAGACATGCAAAATCGCCATTAGATTGACGATACCTGTTCGGTAAAATACTACGTCCTGCTGTATGAAGAAGTCTGAACTGCCTACTGCACACCCTCATCTGACAGGATTCGTGGACGTTTCGAGGCCTTTTTAAGGGAGTGAAGGTGTGACAACAGCATGGAGAGAGATCATGACTTTAAATCGAGTGCTCGAGTGTCTCCCGCTTGAGTTGCATAACTTCTGCATTACAACATTTGGGATATGGGAACATGCATTGCCATGAAGCAGCAGCACCCCTTGGCAAATCATTTCACAATAGTGGTTTTCAAAAGACGTGCTGCTCCATACACACTCATCATTCTCCAATGTAAGTCTAATGGTGTTTGTTCTTAAGCAGCCAAGAAAAGAATAACAGCATGTTGGTCATGTTTGGAAACATTTGATAATAAGTTTTCTATAGTTTACGCTTCTGCATTTACTGCAGGCATATTGGAAAGACAAGAATGCCACACTGATCTGTTCCATTGTCTGCTTGTTGATGCTTGTATACTCATCTTAGTGTCACACTATGATGCATATACACTGAAGCAGCGCCCTCAAATGGAGACATTTTTATCGCTCCGTATACATTTCTACCAGTGCACACATATGCAGTAACCATAACTGCTATTTTCAAATATGTATGCTTATTCAGGGTCTAGTAACTTCAGTAAGACAAGTAGTTTACACTCCCTCCAAAAGTACATGATATACTGAAGGTCCATGTTATGACTCCGTATTGAAGTGAACTCGATAGAGTTCAGTTGTGGTTAGTTGTGATATTGTTATGCACTGTGAAGGCTTGCATGCTTCATGCTTCTACAGTGGTAACCATCCACTGTTCATTAAATAGTATTAATCCAGTTGCAGATTCATGACATTCAATACAATCTACTAAACAATTATAATTTAAAATTAAAACTGTCAAAAGTCAGGAAGCATTAAAAATACAATGCCGTAATGAGGTGTAATCAGATGTCTGAAGTGGCTGTAAGCTGTTGTCAAAACATAAATTAAAAGTATAAAAGTGGCAAATGGTCAGTAATAAGTAGGCCAATGAAAATCTGCATTTTTATATCATAATTATTTTCATATAACACAGTGGAAAGTCCTTGTTGGAATATCAACAATATTCTGAAAAGGATATATTGCTACTCACTGTAAAGGTGACACTTTGAGTTGCAGATAGGCATAACGAAAAAACTGTTACATTGATCTTTTGGCCAAAGCCTTCCTCAGAAAAGCAAGCACACCTCATGCACACATGACCAGTACCACCAGCAGCTCTGACCATAATCTCCCAGCTGTAGCAGTCATGTGTGAGTGAGGTGTGTTTGCTTGGGTGAATGTGTGTTTTTCGTTGTGCCTGCCTGCAACTGGACGGTTCATCTTCATGGTGAGTGGCAATCTTTCCTTTTCCAAAGATTGTCAGTGAAAGTTGTGAATGGCTTGAAATTTCACCATTTTAGGTTACCATAACAACACAAGGTAGGTGCCCTGAATCTAAGTCTCGACCCTTTGCATTAAAATTCCAACAAACGGTGTCAGAAATGCTAAAGGTTCAAGTGGAAAATGTTTCTGAGGAAATGGCATTGCTAAATGCCCAGACTGTAATAGTTTAACAAAAAAATGCTGCCTGATTTTGACAGTTTTAATTAGTTCATGAAAATTGTTTAGTAGATTGTATTAGAGGTTATGAAATTTGTACATGGACTAGTACTATTTAATGGGCAGTGGATTATTACCACTATAACAGCATGAAGTGAAGTGTGTACAGCTTTGCAGCATGTAAGAATATCACATTTAGCCACTAGTGACCTCTGTCGAACTCACTTTGATACGGTCATAACATGGACCTTCAGTATACCACATACATTTGGAGGGAGCTTACACTGCTTGTCTTAGTGAAGTTCCTGAATTCTGAATAAGAATTACTGTTCTGTGCATATACCAAAATATTAGTAATGGCTACTGTATGTGTATGCACTGTTGGAAATGTAAATTAACATTTACAATAATAGTATGTGATGTTAATTGTGTGAATCCTAATGGGAGTTGTCAAAGTATTCTGGAATGCGAAGAAATTTAAAGATTCCCCTAACAGTTACATACTGTTTGTTGGCTATGGTTTGAGAAGGGACAATGTAGTCAGAAACTAGTAACCACAAACAAAAAATAAAAAAAGTTGAATGTAACTGTATCAGGAAAAAAGTATAATGTTCTTCTATGCAGCTGAACATTATTTGTTGGAGCCTTATATGCCTACAGTTTTTTATGTATTTTTTTTATTTCTTTCACCTGAAGTTGGATCATTCCAACATTTTTCCAGTTTTGATGAATTATCTTCTTTCACAAACATTCTGTAAACAATTTTGCTTGTATAATTTTCCTCATCTGAAACACTGCTGTCTGCAAGTTTTTCCTTTCTTCTTACCTCAAAATGGCTTTATATACCTCATCTTGCGTTATTTCTGTGCCATCTTAAGTAATGAAATGTGATGCCTGTAAGTTGTTTTGTTTTCTTAATATTTTTGTTGTTCTCAGTGTTTTCTCTTTGCAGATTTTCAGTGTATCTTCTCAATGACATCTTCAAACAGTTTTGGTTAATTTAGCATATTCTTGTTTTTGGTTTGTTGAAATTTTTGTCATTTATTTAATAGCTCCCTCTTTCCATTTGAGATTTTCATTCATTCATTCCTTCCTTCCTTCCTTCTTTCTTCCTTTCTTTGTCCCTGCAAAATTTCTTGCTCTTTGCATGAGTTCCTTTTTAAAATAATCTTCCATTTTGTCTGTATCTATATGATATTGTTTTTTGAAGATGCAGAACTTGTTGGTTTATTTAACTTGGTAGTGCTCTCTCCTTAAATAAATTCTCATAATCTCTATATGTTATTTTCTAACACATGAACCTGGTTGTTTCTATTTTTCCATTTATTTTCACTCCAGGTCTTATATCACTTACAATTAAAAAGTGGTTTACTACTGATACATCCTGTACAATTTCTTTGTTAGTTGATGCATAATAATCAGTTTCATTGTTAGGGCTATTTGGTCCTTTTTTATACTTTTTTATGTCCAGAACAACATATTAAGGCCAAACATGTTGTTCTCAGCAACTTCTGTCACTCATAAAGTTGTACCCACAATTTCCAACTAAAGAACTGTTCATTATTTTTGTCCATCTTTGACATTAAAAGCCCCCAGTTTCATCTTGTAGGCGGATTTATCAGTTTCTGTAACTTTTCACAGGGGTGTTTTAACTCATCGTGATCAGTGCAAATTGGTTCATAGGCTTGAAGGAAGTGTGTGTGACTCCTATTTCTTGTTTTTAATACAAGTCCTGATGCACTGTGAGGTTCCCTAACTATTTATAATATTGTTTTTAATCCTCTGGTTCACAAGATACATTACATCTGAATCTCCTACCTACTTTGTTCCTTGGAGTATAATAAATGTCCTGATTTAATTTCTGTTTCATCCTAATTTTGTTACTGCACTTTTGATAATCCTTTTATATCCCATATGAAGTAATTTAGCTCCTTTTCAAACTCCACTTCAGTTCTCTATTCTGCAATTTATTTTCTTTATATCTTAAATAAAATAACTTGTGATGGACAGGCATCAGGGGCAGGCGATGGCCTGGGGTGGGGAGGGGGGGAGGAGGGGAGGGGGAAATGGTATTTACAGCTGCTCCACTCCTCCCCCTTACACTAGGTTACATGATTCATCTGGCAAGGTTCAGAAGGTACCTACAAAACAGGCAACACAATGAGCATGTGGAGTAAGAGAAAGAGTTTGGGTTGACTGACACATAGTGCCAACTACTCAGGCTTAAAGCCAGTCACAAAGTTATTTTAATCAAGATATAAATGAAAAGTAGTAGGAGGAGCTGGAGATTTAAAATTTCTTTAGTGTATCATGTTTAAAGCATCTTACACTGTACCTACAATTTATTGATTTTGTTTACAAACTAACATATTTGAAATGTTAACAGGGATCACCACAATGGATTGAAATTGAGTTTCCAGATGTGAAAAATCTTTCAGCATTTGAAATACAGTTTCAAGGAGGATTTGTTGGAAAAGACTGCCAAATAGAGATAGTGCCTGGGCCTGAAAGTGAGAAGTACGTGGAGCCATTTTATCCAGAGGATATAAATTCTTTACAGAAATTTTCACTAAAACGTGTGACACCTGCAAAAATTGTCAAATTTGTGTTCAACTCAAGCACAGACTTCTTTGGACGAATTGTAGTGTACAATCTAACACTGTATGGATCCAGCTGATATGAAAGTAACATTTGCATTTTTTTATTTTTGTCTTAAACATTTTATGTTCCAAATACATTTTCTGGCAGTATTGAACTGTTAGTTCTTGTTTGCTTATTTACCATACCAGAAATTGATTACCATCCTGATTAATTAAGCAAGCATAACTATTCATGTATCAGTGAAATGTAAAGCTCATAATTTAAATATCCGTGTGAACAACTGAATGCAAAAATTGTTTGTGTAGGAAAAATGATAAATTCCTTTTTCCTTTTATACAGATGAGTGATAGCGCATTATTTTTATGTTCATTCTAGAACTGTGCTTTATGTGCAATATTTCCTAATTTTCATTGACACAAGATGTTTGCTGACATATTACTGTGTAATATATGATCACATGTCTTATTGTCAAAGTACTGTTACACACCCCTACCATATTCATTTCTTTTATGTCTTCTTAGCTCACACTTGTTGTGGTTTTCTCAAAGAACTTTAAGTGAATGCTTCTGAATGAAGGAAAGAAGAATGATATTTTTCAGAAAAGACATTTTGAACTGACTGATGTCATTGTGACAGATGACAACAAGACTAATGAAAGAGGTAATAACAGTGTGATATGCACTAATGGCACATCTCTGACTGTATAGACCATGCATCCAGGTTGGACATCCATTCTTTCAAAATTTTACAGTAGTCCAGGCAAGGTCTCGTCAGTGTATTAAATGTTTCACACTCTGTGCAAACCTGTTTAGAGGGAATGGATGATACATGGATGTTGTGGAATTAAAATTATGTGAAAATCTTAACAGAAAAGAAAGAATATGGTACTGTTTTTACTCTTTAGATATCACTCGTTCTTCTGGGTGTCCTTTTAAATACCAAGACAATGCAATTTACATTGGGACTTGTATTCTCAGTCATAGTCAATAAATCACAGGGACAGAGTACTTAGAATTGTGGAATGGGTGTGAGATTACCATGTTTCTCCCACAGACAGCTGTATGCATCTAGCGAGTTGTGTTATATAAGAATTTATTTATTCTTGAATCTGGAGGTGAAATTAAAAATATCATGTGTAATCAGGTTTTGTTGTAAATTAATATTACAAAGAATTTATGAAAGATTTTGCTTTATAATTTGTATAATGCATATGTACTTTGAAAAACATGTAAATAAATGAAATTTGTTTTTATGCTAAGATATAGAAAGATTTAATTCTTTTTGTATCCAATATAAGATTCGGTTAAATAATTAATCAGGCAGTTTTGCATAATCACGTATTACATTCTTAGGTCTGCCTACAGTGTACAGCTGTAAACTGGTCATGCCATTCTTAAATCATTCCTGAGTCATAATACCACAAGCTGATATTCAGAGTAATTTTCAGTTTTTGCAAAACGCATTAACTACATGAGCTGGAAATGACTCAAGCAGGTGGTGATGGTATCTATAAGTATTACACCTGGTTTTATCTAGAATTATCATGCCTGGATACTGTACAACTGAGACTCTTACTTCTGTGAACGATTCTCCCCCTAATATCAATGGAGTCTGAGCACATAGCACTATGCTTCCAGGGTCTGTAAATGTAAGAAAAATTACCTATCCTTGTTGCGTTGTCATCTTTTCCCCCCTTTCAGATTTTTTCTTCCGTCGCTGGCAGTGGGGCTGACAGCTCTTTGGAGGCCAGCATGCTGGCCTGTCTTCACCACTCCAGGCACAGACTGTGTCGGGAGTGTGTTTCTGTGGATGGCTGTGGAAAGTCAGCTCACCTGCTTGTGCTGCCTACATCGTGGCCTCAGAGACCTGGTGCAGGACAGCAAGGTGTGAAAGTTTGTCAAGAGCTGAAGTCTGCCAGGTGACTAATGAAGCCAAGTTGCCACTGGTTGCAAGTAGCTGCTATGTAGCATGGCAGGACACTGCTTCAGCATGGATGGCAGTTATACTGCTTGCCATGATGTTTATGTCTTCTCTATTTGTTGGGTGGCAGGTATTCTTCCTGGAAGGATCATCTCACTACTCCTAATCCCCAGCAATCTTCTTGTCACAAATGTGCCATCTTCTGTTGCCTCCAGGAGTGAAGACAGTTGTAGCGTCTTTGAGTACAGACATCAGTGTGATGCTGGCAGTGTTGGTCGGTCTCCCTGCTGTTGGTGCACCTGAGTGAAGATATAGACCGGAGAGATCGGTTTTCAGCTTATATGGTGTGCCACAGTGGCGAGTTACCACCAGCTTGAACTTCTCACAGCCACAGTAGCTCACAGTGTGCTCACTGCCTCACTTCTTGCAGGTTGGGAAGTGTGTCATCAGATGCGAGGATTGTGCTCCCATGGTAGCCTACACCCCTCACGAATGCCTCAGGTGTGAGCAGTGTTGTGCCATGTCTCCCAGCCTGCGGCAGCAGAAACACTTAAGATGCCCCCCTACAGTGCCTCAGGAGCTCAAGATGGCTCTCTACCGTGCCTCAGGTGCTCAACAGTGATGACTGTAAGTCACCTGCATCACCTGAAAGAGTTTCCTGTTCCCCAGGTTATCAGTTACAATAACTAGGAGAGACTGGGGACACACTGTATGTTTAGGATGACTTTATGCGCACTACTGAATGCACCTCAAATCCAATGTCCTCAAACCCTTCTTTAAGGTGTTCAGGGTTAGCACAGTGCAAGTAACATTTAAACACTGCTTTGATGAGCTTCTCTGAGGCAGCACTGTGCTTACAGAAAGGCAGTAAGTGTGCTACCTCACTCGTCACATTTTAGTATTCTTCAGTGTTACCAACCACTTCTTAACACTTCCAAACTTCCTCCAACACCTGTCAACAGTGCTGCCCTACATTCACAAGCCCCTCTTCATCACATGTGTCCATTCCAAGTCCATATATGTAGTAGGCTATGCTGGAATACATGGGGGGCCTATGAGGCTGCTAATAGATGAAGTTCCACTGGCAGGTAATCTACCACACCCTTTGCTCCACACACTTGTCTCTTTGCTTCTCCATCTCAGCTGGAATACTTGTATACTGTGCAATTTGACCAGTTGACCACATACTGACACATAATGATGCTCCTTTCAGTGCTTGATACACCTATTGGAAGGTACAACGCAGAGGATCTAAATTGTTGATACCACAATAGGGGTACTCTGATGAATGTTCACAGGGCCATTGCTAGGTGTTTCACCACCATAGCTGAGAATTGAAAATGTGATATCCCTCTGTTTTACTACCATCAGTCTCCGCAATAAACCTACCCCACCACCACCAACATCCAACAGCAGAACAATGCAAATCTTGTATTATACTTTTAATCATTAAACTAAGGTGACAGGCTTCCTCATTTTCTGAGGAACTTCTCAGTTTTCGTGTTTTATCCTCAGTTCCTCGAAAACTGTTTGAGGACAACAAATGTCCTCAATTTCTTATCTTTTATCCCCAATTTTCGAAATTTCCCAAAATAATTGGGACCACACATTGTGGAAAATGCTTTGGTATTGCTAAATTTAATAACTATTCAGTACATTTTTTAAAACAATTTGGTGTTTTAATTATTTCTCTTTTTCATTTTTTATCCTCATTTGCTCAGTTTTTCACTGTTTGATTTGAAATTAATTTTTTCTCCCCACTGCCACCTCTAAAGTTTTGCTGCCCTAAATGGCTGTAAGTGTTCAACTAAGCTATTACGTATGTTGCAACCAGGCAAGTTCTTAAGTTTTGATATTGATGTTCCAGATGCTTGCGGAAACATCAAGCCATTTGCCACAGTGGCTTTCCTTTCTTATATGTCCCATTATCTCCAAGGAATGCAAGGTGGCTTTCATCATAAACAACTAATAGTAGCAGCTATACATGCAAGTAGGTCTTAATTAAAATATGAAGTGACATCTTGACAATATGGGAGAGCATCACGGAGACACAACACAGTTGTACTGGCAGATGTGAACTACCCCCATTAAAATCTGCTTTTAAGTTTCAAGAAGCTGCTTTAAGTGAGGAATATACTACAATCCTCTACTCACACCGTCTGTCCATAGACTGCATGTGTATGGGCAAGTTCATGTTAGAGAGATTGGTCACTGGTTCCATGTAACCTGATGAGCAGCGTATGACAGACTGTTCACATATCACAGTACAGCTGTGACTCACTTGTCTAGCTATTAAGTATAGCTGTGGAGTTTTATTTGATTTCATTATGCCCATATGGCAGTAAGGGCTCCATTTATTCTGGTGGACAGTGTGTTGTTGTCACACCAATATAAAAAGCTGTAAAGTAATTGCAACGTAGTTGGTATATGACATGCTTGCACTCACAGATGGCCTAGTCACTAATGGGATAGGATTAGCCTGTGACAGGACTGGAGTAGGAAGTGCTGGGTGGGAGGATTGGGCAGGTTTTGCACCTGGGTGCTCCACAGGGATATGACCCCCTTGGCAAGGGGTTGGGATTGAGAGTAGGGTAGGGATAGGGAGAACCCTGGATGTCATATAGAGTGGGTGGGTGATGAAATACCACTTTAGGAGGAGTGGGAAGGATCTTGGGTAGGATGTCCCTCATAATCAAAGCCCAGGCAAAGAATATGGCTCAATTGTTACAGTCAGGGGTGGTACTGGGTAATGAGGGGATTTCCTCTTCTTCATTGATTCTTGTGGGTGGTGGGAGGATTAATGGTGAGGGAAGGTATGACACAGAAAACTGTTTGCAGACTAGATTTTGGGGTAGTACCTTCAACATACAGGGTGAGGACATCCTTGTCACTGTACACCATCCATGAACGGCCAGCCTGTACTGAGCAATTTTTTGGTGTTGAAGAGATGACAGCTGCTGAAATGCAGGTACTGTTTGTGATTAGTGGGCTTAATTTGGACAATAGTGTGGATGGAGCTGTCAGAGAGGTGGAGGTCAACTTCCAGGCAAATGGCACGTTGGGTTGAGAAGGAGCACGTGAAGCAGATGGGGGAGAAGGTATCGAGGTTGTGGAGGAATGAGGGCCTGGTGCCATGGCCCTGAGTCCAGATCATGAAGATATCATCAATGAACCTGAACCAGACAAAAAAAACTTGATGTAGGAGGTTGCCTTGAAAGAGCCCATGGCTGTGCACAGATTTGTTTATATACTTGCTCCTCTAAGGATAAGTAGTCATGTGTAAGGATATAGTTGATAAGGCATCTGAGAAATGAGGTAGTGGATTTGAAGTCTGAATGGTGTTGAGAGGGGTAGTCTTCAACGGTGGCAAAACTATGGCATGAAGGTATGTTGTACAGGATAGGTGGTGGCATCAAAAGTGCGGAGTAGGTGCCAAGTTCCTGCCATTCACTTAAAAGGGATCGGCAGACCCTCAGATACTGGAGCATCACAGGGTTGCATATGTACAAGTCGCCTCCCCATCATGCATCAACCGTAAGAAGACGACAGATGGGAGGACAAGCAGCACCACCAGAAGTCCTCCATGCCAAGGACCTGTTTCCTCATCCATGTCATGTGTACAGAAGTGGAGCAGCACAAATTCCTCTGTGGTCCGGCTGTATAGGGTGACACAAGCTAACATGTCGGCAGTTAGCTCCAAATCATGTGCTGGGTTGTAGCAGCCCATTTGTCAGATCCCGGTCAGAAGCCAGCGCATTGGGACCTAGGACTTTCCAGTGATATCCTGTGATATACCTGTCAACCGATTACACCAAATGCTCAAGCTCTGTACTTAAATGATTATCAGTGGCACAGTCTTCCTGTCTCACTATGTTTATTCACTGTGTGTTCCAGATGTTTGCCTGTTAGTGCCTGGGAAGTTGAATTATTTTTATTGAAGACTTTTCCTTTGTTATTAAATCTCTCCTCTATGGTCGTATTAATCCATCATTTTAGTTTACCTGTACCTTCTTATTTCTTATCAAGCATCTCCCCATGAGAGTAGGTGAAGGAAATAGTATCATTGATGTGAGAGGCTAAGCTTTGGGTGATTGGCTGGAGATTTTGGTCAACAGGAGTGGAAATTTTTTCAGAAGGAACATAATAACTACTGTAGCTACAATTTGGTGTCCAGGATTTTTTGAGAGCGTGTAGAAGATGGGTTTGTGAGATCAGATGTTGGGGTGATGAGAGATATGGACTAGGGATGTGTTTATGGGATTGGTCTACGGATTTCAGTAAAGATGGGGGTTAAGCCCGGTCCACACGCAACGATCTGTCTGCGCAGACATCGGCGCAGATGTCTGTACATGCAAAAGATCGCTGCAAATGTGGTGTGTTCACACGACACAAACCCCAATCTACTACTCGCCCGCCATCTGTCGGTGTAGAAAAGAAATATCAGTGGCAAGCGACTACGCTCCCCGAAAACGTCAAAATTTAATTCAGTTATTTTGAAAAATAGAAATGGAGGAAGTTCTGTTGTGGTCTGTGTTCGCAACTTGTGTTGCAAAAAACATTCAGACCAACCGCAGGAAACAGAGAGAGCGGTCAAAATGGTGCAGACAGTGGCTGCTAAAGCGAAAGCAGTTTTGTCACGTAAATTTACTGCGAGAGTTGCAGGGCGAACCTGTTTTGTTTTACATAACCTCGTGTTCCATTTCCTCGCACATTGGCACTCCAATTTCATCTTCAATTGTACTCCTGCTTGGTCTTGGCGTTTCTTGATCACTAAGAGAGCCAAGTAGATAAAAATACCATAACGTTGGCTGGTATACTTGATCTGCTCCTACACCAGATCTTCTAGATTTCTGAACTTTGGATAACTCTTTTCGGTAAACAGTTCGCTAACAGACTAATTTACTTGACTTGCCTTCATGAACTCATCTTTCAGGAAAGCGTAAATAGCTTCACATGTGTTGGGTATTATTTCACTCAATGCTTGTTTCGATATTGCAGATGAAAATTCCAAATCATTGTAGCTCCTTCCTGTTGCTAGGAATCTTAATGTTACTGCCAGGCGTTCATGAGGAGAAATTTCCCTTCTCATACAAGTATTTTTCTCATAATATGAGGGGTTACATGCTTTAAGAGATAATTATAAGTTTCGACATCCATCCGCAAATAACTTCGCCAGTTCGCAACGAAATTATTTTTTTATTACCGTTTCTCTGTTTGCCGACGCGCCAACTGCCCGCAATTTTTCAATTAGAGCATTGTATGCTGCTGTCTTTTTGTCTCGGTCACTATATTCTTTACTTTTAATCTTCCACAAACATGGGTGGTTTCTGTATATTTCAATGAATTCACTTACAAACTCTCGAGAACACTGACGAGTATCAGCCATTTTAATGCCCAGTGCACACAAATACAAACACTAGACTGAGCAAACAGCTGTTTCGCGTCAGATTTGCGACGATCTCCTGTCCACACGCTCCAACTTGTCTGCGCAGATGTGGTTTGAACCGACAGATTTGAGAGGTTTCGCTCAAACCTCCAACTCCAACTTCCAGGTTTGCACACACCTCAGGTTGGTGCAAATCTTCTGTTCACACGCAGCGATCTGTCTGCGCAGATGTGATGTGCGCAGACATTTGCGCAGACAGATCGTTGCGTGTGGACGGGCCTGTATGTTAGACTGTGGTATCTGCGATGTACGATAAAAATCTGTGGTCGAAGCGCAATATTATGTCGACAGCCGATTTTAGCCGTGTTACAAGTATGTTACGTGCCATCTGAGATTAAACCTGAATCTGCTTCAGTGGGTCCAAGTTTAGCATTCCACAATAGAGCTGAGTCCTGAACATGTTTCATTTTCTGATCTAATGTCAAATTTGATCTCAAGTCAGCAAAGTTTATACAATCTGCCCTATGAGTGTACTTCAAGGAATATCAAATACAAAAGTCTCAAAAACTACCAGTAGGTATTTACTCTAAGTTCGTTATTGGTATTACGATTGACTCTGAAGGCAGAAACAAATTGCCTGTAAGTGAGTAGAAGCCCATTGTGGAATCCCAGCCAAAGAAAGCAGGCTGCGAGTGATGGGACACCACTAGACATAAAGCTTTCCTGTATGGAATATGGACAACTTATTCGGAACAGGGCATTCGAATCTTGGCAGGAAGAATGGAAGCAAGCTCATGACACAATGGAGGCGATCATGTGTAGGTATGGAGCCAGACCAGCAACATCCACTTTGAGTAGAGTAAGGCTCAATCATGGGACATTATCAAAGCATTGAAACCGACTGCATACATACCACACACCAATCTGTGATTGTGTGATACTACTCAGAGAGGCATGAAACTTATAATATTTCAATGCAGTGAGCCGAGGAACAAGTTTTTAGCACTTATTATTAAGCCGGGTTCACAAGAGCAATAAAAGTGTCACCACAGTTAGTGACATACCGCAGTTGCGTGTGTGAACTCCCAGTTCTTAGGGGCGCAACTAAAGAGACGCAACTTTAGTCGCGCTACAAAAAGTTCAACTTGGTTGCACTTTGTTGCACCACTTTCCTACCAAGTATTGGGAGACACGAGTATTCTGTCGCAATTATCGTGCAGTAATTGTTTCTGCAGTCCATTCGATTTCATTGTTTTTTTATTTTATTTCTGAAAAAGTGAAAACAATGGTCGGCACGTACACTTCCGCAAGTTCTAGAAAACTACAGGAACAGCAACCTATGTTTGATTTTCTGCAGCAATGTGTGTGTGTGTGTGTGTGTGTGTGTGCGCGTGCGCGCGCGCGCGCGCGCGCGCGCGCTTTTGCAAACCAATGACATAGCTCACGAAGGAATAAATAAAGAAACTTAATATATGTAACCAAAGAACGAATCGTATAAACTTCTTAATTTGTGGGGCCAAGAATAGTATAAATTGTGGATTACATGCAGGAAGTAGCTTCCTAGTATGATGTGGCAGTTGTTAAAGTAAAAATTAGTTATTCAGATTGCTTATATTAACGAATACAATAAGATTCTAAAATCTTGGAACTGTGGCGTGTCTGCAGATGATATTTACATGCCAGCTGCTAGTTAGTTTGCCATTTTGACAGTATTTTCGTCTCTTAAGTGTTATTTATTTTATAAATGTGTTTGTTTCCCTTGATTTATCCCTGTGCGAAATCTATTTTTGGATCCAGTATATGCATTTAACTCACCACAGCTCTATGGACATAACCTGTAGTATAACATTCATATCCGCCCATATGATTTCAGTTGACACCATACTGAAAGTTGCCCAACTACGTAGAAGCTGTGGCGTCCTGTGTGAAAGGTAGTTCACGATGCCACTACAGCAAGCCACAAGCTGTGGCGCCACATTAAATGCGTGTGTGAATGCGGCCTTAGGAATAAAATCGCGCACCAGTGTCAGTCAGGTTCTTGCTATATGAACCGAACATTAAAACCTACAAGAAAAATAATCGAATGTAATTGTAACTGACAGATAAAGATATAAAGTTTAATAGTAAAATTTAAAGGACAGGGAAAGGAAGCTAAACTCAAAGAAGCGGATATTGAGTGAATAAAGATATTATTATTACGCAGCAATGACTGAATGACCCGAAGGAAAAAAAAATAAAAAAGAAACAACCAACTGGATGCATTAATTTCTGTTAGCTACGTCACTTTGCTTGCTTTGCTGTCGGAACCAGTGTGCTCAATACTAGAATTTCTTGTGTGCGAGGTAGTCTTCTTTGCGCTGTGATATCTTTGGATTAATGTCTTGTGTCTTCATGTTTATATCAAACTTTAGTTTGTAAATATGGCGAACAGGACTGTGAAGGATGCGAAGTCTGTGAGAGGTACAAATCCGCAGTATCTAGTAGAAAAAATAATAAGAGCTAGAATATACGACTGCAAATACTGGAAAGAAGAATGCTTCGCGTTAAGTGCAGAGTTGCTCGTGGACAAAGCAATGGAATTGCGATATATAGGTGGAGTATATGGTGGCAATATCAAGCCAACACCTTTTCTGTGTCTGGTACTGAAGATGTTGCAGATTCAGCCAGAGAAAGACATTGTAGTAGAATTTATAAAGAACGAAGAATTTAAATACGTTCGTGCGCTAGGTGCAATGTACATGAGACTGGTAGGCTCATCTTTGGATTGCTACAAGTATTTGGAACCACTGTTTAATGACAGCAGAAAGTTGCGAAGACAAAATAGACAGGGGCATTTTGAGTTGGTGTATATGGATGAATTTATTGATGAGCTCTTACGTGAGGAAAGAGTTTGTGATGTAATTTTACCAAGGATTCAGAAGAGACATGTTTTGGAAGAAAATAATGAGCTTGACGCCAAAGTTTCAGCATTGGACGACGATATCGATGAAGGTATTGAATCCTCAGGAGATGAAGAGGAGATAGTTAAACCTGTAGAACCACCGCCGCAGGTTGAGAGCCATTATCCACGCGGGCGAGAAGAGAAAATGAGGAGATCGCCTAACCGCCGGAGAAGCTTGTCTCGCGAGAGGAATCGCGACAGAGAACGGAGGCGAAGCAGAGAACGAGAAAGGAATCGCATGGATAGAAATGATCGTGAAAAGAAAGTACGCCGTAGTAGAAGCAGGGAAAGACGCCACCGTTCGAAATCACCTGTTGGAAGGCAGGGACACAGAGACAGAGGTGAAAGGGAAAGAGAGCATCAGAGGACAAACAGGGGCAACGACATGGATAGAGATATCCGTAGACGCGACAGGGATATGGACAGAAACAGGCAGAGACATTAAGATGTGTTGTGTATTATTCACGGGAGAAATGTTGTGTTTTTTGTCTGAATGAAAGTGACACTGTGTGATTTCTATATTTCACAGAAAATTCATCTGAAGCTGTTAACTTGTGGTAGTTATCTTGTGTATATGTGGAATGTGACGTGTTTTGTCGAGTGTATAAATTACTGATGATTTGGATAGAGGCTTTGCAATAAATGTTTTGAAGTCAACAAAATATTGTAGAAGTTTTTTCCATTTCTGTCAAAACATTGGTGGTTATCTATGGAATGAATGTTGTTTCGTTTTCAGATGTGACATGAATAGTACCAAACGATTGCCTGATATTATGTCTAGAGCTTTTAATAAGTTATATCCGCACCTCTTTCCTGTCAATTACATTGTGAAGAATGATAAAACTTCCGTAGTTGAGGTTTCTAATTCATTATGTAATTGATATAACATTTGGTCAGTTTGCAGATTGTGTGTAAGTTACTGCAAGATTGTTGCATCTATATTTATTCAAGTTTTGACAGAAAATTTACTGAGTTTTAGTCGTTTGGTTTGTTGCTGAAACTGGTAGTCAGAATCACTGTATCGTAACAGGCTTCTCAACAGTTCTCAGTTCACTAAGGTTCTACAAATTAAATTAAGATTGGTCTCTCGATGTTTTCTTGTGAGAAAAGAATGTGCAAATGAAAGCTGCTATAGAGGCCACGTGTAGCTTCATATTATTGTCACCTCTGCCCCTGTGGACTTGTTCTTATTTCCAGTGGAATTGTAAAATGACCTCAGGTTTGGAAAATCACTGTAGCAATTGCTAAACCAAACACCATACAAATACAATGTTCCCCTAGGTGTTGTCATATTAACTGCTACAGTACAATAAATACTAGGATATAGTCATGGACAAATTGTCATGATACATAATACTGTGGCCACTAAACTGAAGAACATATGTTAAAAATTTTGCTCCCCTCCTCATTCTACATCATGTTATATAGTGTAGTTTATCCTAGAAACATTTTGGAGAGCGAATCTCGTAGTATCATTTGTGTTACAGGACTCGTGATTAGTAGGAAATTGTTGGTGGCATTAGTATTTAACTCTAAAGGAGAGTACTAAAGCACAATTTTTATCACCTGTCCTCTGTTCATGTTTTCAAAAAACCTTTTGTGTGCTCACTGTATTTCTTTTTCCTTCATTCTGTTTATTTTTTTCTCTTTGAGCATTTGCTCAAATTTGTGTTTTATGAGTTTTAATGTATTTTTTCACTGTCTGTGTTTCTTCTTTGGAGCTGTTTAGTTCCTTGAGGTCTTTGCTGATTTCTTTTACTCATTAAATTTTCACTATATTAGTTATAACTGTGTCAAAAAATCATCTTTGTTAGTCTGTCCTGATTCATCCTGTCTGTTTCTATAGAACTTTGATGGTGTTTGTAATTGTCTCTGTCTATATGTTCAGTTCTTTGCTGGTCTCTCTATCCAGATATGTTCTTTCTTAACTGACCTGTAGATATTTCTCAATATTTTACTCTCTTGTTTTTCTTTCTCTTTCATTTCCATTTTTCGTGTTGGGTCATTCCATATCAAATCACCCAATAAAAAATAAACTGTACACCCACCTCCTTAGATTTTCATGAAATTTGGCTCAAATGGTTCTAATACCATCCTGACTACACCTGCAAATTTTTTTTTACTGTATCTGTTATAGTTTTTTTTATAAATTTTTAAAGTTTTTATGTTTTGCGTTTTCCGAACCTTCGGAAATGGTAAATTTAATTTGTATTCAAAACTTTAAAATTGCTTATCTTAAAAACTCTTAGATAACATCATGAATTTTTGCAGCAAGTTTATTTATTATACATATTTGAAGATATAAACGATACTATTAAAATATATTAATATTTTCTATGAAAACAAATATATATGTATTTTTTCTTTTTTTTAATGCATGTTCTGTTTTATAAGGATTGCAATATCTAGAGTCTCAGACCTGATAGAATGCTCAAATTTGTTTTAATTTACTCTTAAACATATAGGCTACTTGATAAAACAAAAATAATGATGGCTTTTTAACATGTTTATTAATTATAGTAGATTACATTAGAATTATGTACAAAGATAGTGTTCTTACAACACTTTTGTATAACCCAACTGATTGCTTGAAACATTGAATTTTTTGAGTAATTTTGTCTTTTTAATAAACATTAATGCTGATCCAAACTGTTTTTCCACTTCATCCAAGAGCTTTCAGTTCTTTTGATACAGTCTTTTTTGAAGTAATACATTCTTCCAGTGCCGCTTGATTGAGGTGCGTCTACTACACAGACTATATGCTCCAAACGCACTATGCAAGAATCTTCTCTTTCAGGCCAATAAAATGATGCAGCTGGTCCTGAAGGATGTAGAAATAGAATTTCTGCATCTTCTTCATCATTGAATATTGTTTTTACCTGTCCAAAGTACCAGTTACCATCATGATTTGCATGGTTCAACACGAACCCAATCAGAAGAAGAATGGAAAGAAAAGACTAAGGAGGGTTTTACACTATCTGTAGTCCTTCTAATTTTAAGGTTGTTTGTTGGAAGTGGTTTGAAGTTATGAAAACTTCTTGTTCCAGGAATGGTTCGGGTTGCTGAAAAAACGTTTTTCTAGTTTTAACCGTAGCAAATCAGCTTCTTTTTTGACAATAAAGTGAAAATGAATGTTTTCAATATTTTTTTCACAAAACTTGTACACATCGATTGCTGTCATTATTTGTTCTTCATCTGAAAGCTGTAGACTGGCTTTCCTTAAAATTCTTTTAATAGTTCCTCCTAGGCCATCACAAATTGACTTCCCATGACTTGTTGCAAAAAAAGAGTGTTGGGCCTTCAAATTAAAGCCTCTCAAGTGTTCAGTCAAATTTTTAAAACTGTTTCTATTTTTGTACTGCCCAGCACAACTATCTGTAAAGTAGTGAACTGAGTCAATGTCAGTATGATGTAATGACAGCCACTTTGTAATTTCTTTTTGTACAAAGTTAACAAAACCAGTGTCATGTTCATGGTCATCACTAATAAAACAGTGGTTGGAACCAAAAACATTGTTTTCCTCATTTCCTAGGAAAACTCCAACTGGGTGTAGAGTACAACCACCTCTATTCCAGTGGTAACTTTGGATCTCATTTTGTATAACAAAGGAATAATTTTCACTGAAATCCATCACAATAATTGCTGTTTTGGGTGGTGGGTCTTCTTTCAATCTTTTAAAGGCTGCTGATTGGGATTTTGCTATAAACGAGTGCAGGGTGAGCTTTTCCAATGACCTAACCAATAAAGAAATGTAGTCTTCAACAATGATAGACTGTTTGATCATTTCTGCCCTGTCTGTGTTAACCCACTGACTGATTACAATTTCTTCTTCTAAATCATAATCTTCACTTAGTTTTTCAGTTAAGTACTCAGTTAGTGCAGCATTTGGAGGACAGCTGTCGCAATAATGTAGCATGCAGTTTTGGTTTTCCGTGTTGCACACAAGCATCTTAATTAGGTCTTTATAAGATTCTTCAATTTTCACAGCATCCAATAATAGTTTAACATTCTGGTGGATACTGCATACACATACAGTGTGTGTGACTGCAGCACCAGCAAGGATAACCATTTAGGTCTCGAGAAACAAAATTTTGAAAATCCTACTTCTACCTCGGGATTATCCCATTTGAAAGAATAATAGAGTTCTCTCAAGTTACACAAAATGAGTCTTTTTTGCATGTACACATTTTTTTGAACACTTACTTTGTCTTTTGTTCCAGGTAGCACTCTGGAACTTTCATCCTTTTCATAAAAATTTGTTACAAGTCTTACTGTATTTTCAGAAAGAGTTTTACCTTTTTTTGGACCAGGAGTTTCCAAAATACCCTTTTCAGATTTTAGCTTTCTAGCTTGTCGCACCATGTACTCACTTACATTAAATTCTTTCATCACTTTATTTCGACTCCAAGAATCTGGAGCCAAGGTCAGAATCTGGATTTTTCTAGACCCCCAACAGATGACATCTTCTCTTTCATAAGAGAAATCATTACATCAAAATCCTTTGCTTTCTCAATCACACTTTTATCTTCTTCATCATCATCATCAGAACTTGGTGCATCATATTTTAATGCTTTTGAAACCGCCTTTTTTGCAGTCTTTTCAATACTACTAACCTTCCTTTTAAAATAAGACGCTTTACTTTGTTCTGACAAGCCATGAAGCTTTATTGGTGTTAAACCTAAATTATCAAGAGCAATGTTTGTTTGTACAAGGGATTCATTTCTGGATTCCAATGATTCTAATTCGACCATGACTTCATCATCTGTTTCACTTTCATTGACTTCAACTCTTAATTTTTCCTCACAAAAGTTACGGCATGTTGAGCAAAGCTTTTGTTCAGGTTTTATGCTACTATTTATTGTCAGTAATTGTTTACATAGATCCAAGCCTACACTTCTCAACAACTTTTGATGGGCTTTTTGTGTTTTTTTTAGTGGGTTTACACATGTTGTTTGATACTTTTCAAAAACATTTAAAAAGTAGTAACTGTAGTGTGAACATATATTCTTAAATTCACACAGATTAATTCCAGATTGTAAGTGGATCAAATTTTTTTCTTCCTCACTCAATTCAGGTACCGCTTGTAACTTTTTTGAAGGTGTGTAGGTTGTTTGGAAACAGTCAGATTTTTTAAATAACCCTAAACTACAGGTTTGAATATCTGACATACTGATTTCACTTTTGGTCTGATTACTGTTCTGGTTACTTTTATAGGATATTGGAAAAGAATCTCTGTAAACTAAGTAACAGTACTTACTGAAAGTTCGAATAAACTTAATAAAATACTATCCAAGCACTATTTAACACTATAATAATTTTTTATTTCAAAACACAGGAATAACAAAACAAAATCCAAGCATACATTGTTACTCCAAGAAGACAAAAACTTATTTTTGGTGTCTAAGTCACTTGGTACTTTTTATTTTTAAAATATAATTAATATTATTTAAAAAATTAGATAACTATTGAACAGGTTAAAAAGCCAACATAATTTTTCTTTTCTCTAATAGCCTATACAATTAAGAGTATTTTAAAACAAATTTGAGCTTTCTATCAGGTCTGAGACTCTAGATATTGCAGTTTTTGTAAAACTAAACAACAAAAAAACCCAACAACTACTTGTAATTTTTTTTCATTTGGAAGATTTTAATATATCTTTATGGTAATTTTTTTAACATTTAGATATAATACACAAACTTATTCCAAAATTTCATACTGATATCTTGAGTATTCTTTAACATACAAATTTTTTTAGTTGTGAGGACACGTTTAAGTTACGATTTCCGACTGCTGAAACAACGCCAAATCTAAAAACTTTAAAAATTTATAAAAAAAAACTATAAGAGATAGAGGAAAAAAATTGTACAAGTGCTTTCAGGATGATAAAAGAAGTAATTGTACCAAGTTTCATCAAAATCTGACATGGTTGGTGTCAAGGCCTGGGTGACTTGACATGGAATGACCCTGTTGTTTCTGAAGCACACACGGCTTTTGGTAAGATTACTGTAGTATAGTGTATGTAATTTGGTACTGATACAGATAATTCTTTTGTTGCAGTTATTCTGTGTAAATCTGTATGCCTTTTGTACTTTTGTGATCCTTTTTTCATTGGATGCCAAGTTCTGCCATGTTTTCTGTATGATCTCTCCAATGTATTTGAATCTTTCCACATGTGTTGTTTTTTCATACTTGGGTACCAATGTCTTTCTGTCTGTGGATTTGGCAAACATGTACTGTTTCTTTTTCTTTTTTCTTTCTTTTTTTGTAAAAAAAAAAGAAAGAAGAAGAAGATTTGCAGTCCTGTTTTTACTTAGATTTTGTGTCTTGCCTCTAGAGCTTCTTTGAATTTAACTTTGGACTTGTTAATGTTTCCTGAATTACCTTTTTGGTCTTTTCCACCTTCGTGCCTTCCAGAGTTGAAGAGTGGTTCTCTGTCTGTGGAGTCATAGGCCATTGTGAAGTCAACAAATATTGTGGTAGTCCTAGAATATCTCATTGTTAATATTGTTCTAAGCCCCAAATATGTCGCTGCATGATATTTACTTCCTGAACCCTACCTGGTAGTCTCATATCTGTGGAGATACCAGAGGCTGTAACCGATTTAACAAGGCTCTGGACAGAATTTTGTATGTGTCAGGTAGTAGTGAAATTTCTCTGAAGTTATTATGGTCTCTTTTTGTCTAATTTCAAGTGGAGTGGTTGTATTGGGGCCAACTTCTGTTCTTCCGGTACCTTTCCTGCTTCCCAGATGATGTAGATGCTTTGTGTATGTTGGGTGTAATGTTTTTGTTGTCTACTTTCCAGATTTCCAACATCCATCTTCTGTAGGTGCTCTGTTAGTTTTCAATGATTTTATTATGTTCATGCTTTCTTTGTGTGTTAGAAAATTGGAATCCAGATTAGGTTCACACTTTTTGAAATGTAGTATCCATGTGAGTTTATCTCACCTGAGTAATGTGTCAAACTATTATGCTAATATTTCAGTTCTTTTTTGGATTTGTCTCCAGTGTTACAATATGACTTTTGAAGTGTGCGGTTGATAATCTGTCATACTTTCTCTGAATGTTTTGTCGTTTTTGTTGAAGTCCTATCTTCTTCAAACCGTTGTTTTTGTAACCTCTTTTTTTCTGTATGGATTATTTTCGAAGAGGTCTGTATCTTGTTGAATTCTTCTCATATTTCCGATTTTGTGTGCCTGTTAAATTTTCTCCAGGCTTTTATTCTGTCTTCATTGGTTCTGTCACTTGTCATGTTCCACCATATGTGTTTCATTATTCTTAGTGGTTGCCACAGTTTCATCAGTTCTTCAATTTTTTTCTAACAATTCTGTCCAGTCGTTGCTCTTTGATACCCTTAATTTTTTTTCTGTTCCTTCTTTTTTGTTTAGTTGTAGGTAGCCTATTTGTGATCTGTTCTGAAACTTATATTCACTTTCTTGATTTGTCTGTTGGGTATAAATTTCGCTTTGATTTGGAGGAGACAATGACTGAATTCAAAAAACCCTTTTTTCTTTCTTAGATTCATAATTTCTCTGATGTTTATGTGGATATCACTGTGTGGTCTGTCTGAAATTCTCGTAGGACATTGTTGAGGGATTTCCAAATATGTAGTTTTTTTGTGTGGTTTCTGGAATAGTTAATATTAGGCCTATATGCTATGTATTATGAAATTATTTTATTGATTTTCATTTACTCCCTTCTCTCATTGTGTTCTTTGTATCCTCATCTTTGTGAATACCATTACATTCGATGGTACAGCTTTCAGAAAAATTCCCGCTATGTTTCAGGTAGTTTGACAAATCTGTGAGTAAATGTTAACAAAACTTTTGAGATACAAGTGAACCACCATCTCGTATTATAAACAGTGTATTTTGTTGTCATTGAATCAACTGTGGGTTATTGGTGAAACATTGTAAATGAACTAAGCTAATACTGTTTTTGGCCTTGTTTCACAAGTGTATTATTAATGTTATTGCCCAATGTAGGTTTCTAGTTATAAGCCCATCTGGGAATCAGTAATTTACTTGAAAATGGGCTTATAACTGCAAACCTAGGTTGTGCAATAACATTAATAATAAAATTGTGAAATAAGGCCAAAACAGTGTTTGTTTAGTCAGTATATTTTATATATCTTTTATGGACTACACTGTACAAATCTTGCAGAGATATGGTAGTAAATAAAAGATAGAGAGAAGTTTAGAAGCTGTGATCAGTAAACAGTGAGGGCATTATTAATCACGTTCACCTCTGCAAGGCACAAAGTACACAGAACAAAATGTTTTTCATGGAACAAATGTGCTGTTGATGTTCTCAAGATTGGTTTGATAAACTGTAAGAATTGCTAGTTTCTTATGTTGAACATAATTCTTCAATATTAATCAAATGTACAAAAGACTTGTAGGTCCTGGATGGAAATGATAACAATAATATGAAAAGGATAGATCGCAACTCATCATATGGAGGAGTTGACGACTTGCAGATAGTCCCAGCAAGAAGACTGCTATACATTAAGCTCTCTCTCTCTCTCTCTCTCTCTCTCTCTCTCTCTCTCTCTCTCTCTCTGTGAGACAGTGGCCTCGCTTGTGTGTGCGCGTGCCCTCTATATCAGAAGGAGGTCTTTTGGTCAAAAGCTTAATGTGTAGCAGTCTCTTTGTTCTGCCTGTGTGTGACTCACCATCTCCTACGTGTGGTGACTAGCAATCTATCTTTTTCATAGTATTGTTATTTTTTCAATAGAAATAATTTACTGTTCATCCAATTGTTGTTATTTTTAGAAGAGGTTGCAGGAAGTGGAGAGAATTGGTGTCACGACACACTTAGAATGCTGTAAGTGTAGGAGGGGTGCAGAGGGCGCCTCCTGCATTAAGTTCTGTCGCTTTAGGTATACATTGTGCTTCACACTGATCATCAGTGAAAGTAGAAACGTCAAGCAAAGGGTGCAGTTGTGATAGATCAGGAACTGCTTCATCACTCATTACAGCACAAATAATTTGAACACAATTTTCAGCAATAGCTACCACTGGATTTTATTGTTTGATTAGTGAAGTTAGCTGTGGATAGAGACTAAATGCTGTTGGCCCAAAGTCTTCCCTCATTTTTAGAAATTTAGAGCTGGGACATCAGACTATTAGGGAGAATGTACAACTTTTTTGTTCTGATTTTCTCATGTTTATTATTTCATAGGTACAGGAAAATATGGATCATATCGATAAAGATAACATGATTGATGCCATTGTGGTGAATCAAACGCCAAGAAAAATTAACAAAAGCAGTCTAAACTCTCAACAAATTTACTTGAAGGGAAAGATAAGGATTTTGTATGTTCAGTGAGGTTGGCCACGTAATTTAGTGTGCCATGTATTACAACACATGAGCCTGTGATTGTCACTTGGAATTCTTTTCTTGTGAGGTGCTTGCTGCACTATCTCCATTAGTGCACATTAGTTAGTTATTTCGCGTTCCATAGGTCATTAACAAGATTTCTGTTGAAATGATGTGGAGTGAGCAGTTCACAGGCCATATGTAACCAATTTGTTAGAGCTTATGGTCTCTTGCTGTCCATTACCAAACTGCTAAATAACACAGCGCTTTAAATTAAATAAAAATGAACATTCTAGCCATTGTCACTATTGACTGATGTTATAATTTCAACATAGTTTTAACAACAGAGTAACAGTAATTTGTGCTGTGGTACAGATGCTACCAGTGTTTAATGAAGTAATCTTCTATGGAATAGATTGTCCAGAAGAAATTATTGTAGTATAATTTTGTAATTTCATTTACCACCAGAGTTTGAATGTTACTGGGCTGATTTTAAAAGCTGTTTGTGGGTGCATGTTGAGTTATATTTAGAGCCCCTGACAACCTTAGTAGTGAAGGTCTTTTTATTCTAGCGTTATAGCTTTGTTCATTACCATGGGGCCTATTTCATGTGGAATCACCCTGTAACTGTTGCTCTCATAGCACAGATGTTTGCAAAAATTTGGTGTAATGAAGTATACATGATGAAAGGTGGTTGAAATAATTTTTCCAAAATTTTTTGGTTGAAAGTAGGGTGAGGAGGCTGTTTTGAAATTGTGCCATTTTCACAAACTGGTGTTTAAAAGACAAAGTGGCTTATAAGTTTGTAAACACTATAAGTCTTATATTTATTAACCAATTTTAATTTGGTGTTGTCGGAAAGATGTAAGGCTCAACTACAGTATGAAATGCTGGAATTATTCATACAAATACGTACAAATATGTAATGAATTCATTTCTAAAGTCCTTTTTTAATTTCAGGAAGTTTTTTTCACCAAAGTCACAAGTTTCTCCATCTTAATTTTAACTGTATATGAGACTGAAAATTTGTACCAAGGCCAGGATTCGAACCTGCTCCTGTTCACTAAGAGATGCACTAACCACTATGTCACCCCCCCCCCCCCCCCCCCCCCCTGGCACAGTGACTTTGCACAACTGCATGGGACGCCGTAGCAACCTCTCTAAATCCAGATTCCCATTCATGCCTCATCCCATTTGGTATTCCCCCTAAACACTTTTTAAGTGGAGCCCCTCCACGCCCACACCGGCATGATGGCCAACACAAAGGGTCTACTACCATCTGTGCTTAAGGGCTAGTTTTCCATAAAGTGAGGTTTCACAGGATGTGGGTACTGCAATGTTTGCGTATGTCTGGGGATAGATTGGGTCAAAAGTTGAACGAAGGGAAGTAGTTTGAAGGGCAAAGGGAAGAAAACCTGTGCAATAGTTGGGTCGGGTTGTAAGAGCAGTAGCTGTTTTCTTGCTGCCTGTGACAGGCCATGCAAGGGCAGGTTTTGTTAGTAGTGGGTATCATGCAGGTGGATACCTTTGACGTTGCCGGTTGTGTTACTCGGTGGCTGCTGCTGGGTGCTGGTGTTCTTGGTCAGCTTCAGCAAACCTGTAACAGTTAGGTTCATCATCATTTTGTGTCCGATATGTCACATATTGGATTCACAGTGTAGAGTAGTGTTGGCGATTTGTCTGTGCATTAGTGTGCAAGCTTGTTGGTTTCCCTGCTGTAGCCTTTAGGTCGGCTGTAATAGCATCTGGCATATCCAGTCAGTGTTGCTGATATGCAGGGAGCTGCAGATGTTGTCACTTGTGGGTGTATGTCAGCTTGCCATAGGTGGTTATGCTCTATCTAGTAGTGTCTTTGGCCACTTATGCTTTCACCTATGGTTGTGATCATAGTTTCCCAGATTAAGGATGAAAGGACTGTTCAAGTATCTCAAGTTCCTGTATAGTCATGTGGCATGTTTTTTGAATACTTCCTCGAGTGTTTCAAGGCGGCATTCATTGGGAAGATCCATGGTGCGTCTTTGGCTGGATTTGGCACAGGTACCGAAGGACTCAGTCCCTCCTGAGGCCCTCCGCCGATGCTTTCTTTCCATCCTTCCTGCGTTTCCCAGCTCTGCCACAGTCTATACCAATGGTTCAGTGGTCGCTGGTCGAGTTGGGTATGCTTTTACTCTTGGGGAACAACCTGAACAATGCTCATGGCTGGATGGCTGCAGTGTTTTCACTGCAGAGCTCGTTGCCATCTCCCGCGCCCTAGAGTATATCTGCTCCTGCTCAGGCGAGTCCTTCGTTATCTGTAGTGACTCCCTGAATGGTTTACAAGCTGTTGACCAGTGTTTTCCTCGCCCTCATCTGGTGATGCCTATCCAGGAGACCCTACATACCCTTGCCCGTTGCAGCCACTCCGTGGTCTATGTGTGGACCCTGGGTCATGTTGGCATCCTGGGTAATGAACGTGTTGACATGCTGGCCAAACAGGCTATCAGCGCACCAGCCCTGGAGATTGGCCTTTCGGATTGTGATCTCCAGTCAGTTTTGTTGTAGAAGGTCCTTAGCACCTGGGGTGATGAATGGCGCACACTGCCTTCACCCGACACACTTCAGATCGTCAAGGAGACTACCGGTGTGTGGCACTCCTCCTTGCGGGCCTCTCGCAAGGTCTCTGTTGTCCTCTGCCGGCTACAACGCATTGGCCACACCTGGCTGACGCACGGTTATTATTGCAACCCGAGGACCCACCTCTCTGTCGCTGTGGTTCAGTGTTGACAGTGATCCACATTTTGTTGGACTGTCCACTTTTAACTGCGCTCAGGCAGACGTTTGCACTGCCTGATATGCTCCCTGCACTTTTAATAGATGGCGCTGTGATGGCAGGCTTAGTTTTGAGTTTTATTCGAGCAGGGAGCTTTTATCCCTCGATCTGAGGGTTTGTTTCTTTTTTTTTGTTTTTTGTTTTTGCATTGAGTCTGGCCTTTGGCCTACAGTTTTAGGTTGGGGTTTTTAGTGTGGCTCCTGGTGGTCGGCTTTTCCTTTTTTTGTTTCCATGGTCAGCCAACCACTGTAACGCTCTGTGTGCTTTTAATTACTCTTTACTGGTCTTTGTGTATGTCTGTCTGTTGCTTGTTTTTGTTCCTTGTTGGTGTTTCCTGATTGTGGAAAAAGGGATCGATGGCCTTTGTAGTCTGGTCCCTTCAGCCCCCACAAACCAACCAACCACGGTGCGTGTGTATTGTGGAGTGTTGCTAATGATGTGTAGCACTTTGTTCTGTATGATCTGCAGGTGGCACTGGCATGTAGGAGCTGCGTATCCCCAGACAGGAGATGCGTATGTCATTGGAGATCTAATCAGTGTCATATATATGGACCTTAAGACCATACTATTCAGTGTACTTTTCCTGTTGAACATTGAGTAGAGTTGTTTGAGCCTTGCATGCACTCTGTTGGCAATACATAGCATGTGGTCCCCCCATGTAGGCTTCCGATCCAGCCAGACGCTGAGATATATGACTTTCGTAAATGTATTGAGTGTGCATGTAGTGTTACCTGTCGACAGTGTTGATGTTTGCGCAGTACCTCCGGTCTGCGTGTGAACAGAACTGCTTCGCACTTGTCGACCTTTCCTTTAATATACCATTGTTCCAACCAAGGCTTGGCAGTTCTGCGTGCTGTCTGTGTTCATGAATTAATGTTCGACAGTTTTCAATCTTGTTCAAGGATGGCTGTGTCATCCACATAGATGGCTAACATCGTGTTTTGTGTTGCTGGAAAGTCATTAATGTACAGGTTGAAGAAGATGGTCCCCAGGTGCTTCCCTGCTATACTGCTTGGATACCCTATTGTGTCGATTGTTTGCCCTGCACGTCAGTGTTGAAATGTCTGTTTGTGAGATATGAGTGTATGAGACATATGAGTTCGCTGGGAAACCAGCATTGCTTAGTGTGCACATAAGGCTGTTGTCCCAGAGATGATTGAAAGCTTTTTCGATGTCCAGGAACACAGCCCCTGTGGCTTTGTTCATGTTGTAGCCGTGTGTTATATGTTTGACTATTTGGAGGAGTTGTTGTTTTGTTGAGTGGCGATTCCTAAAGCTGAATTGCTCTGGTCTTAGGGTGTCATTGGCGATACAGTACCTAGTGATGCGTTTTAGTATTATCTTCTCAAGAAACTTGCTGAGCAAGCACAGCAGACTGACTGGTCAGTAATTTTGTGGGAGGGAGTGGTCTTTCCCTGGATTCCTCAACATCAGGACCATGGCCGCCTTCCAAAAGTCAGAGAAGTGTTGGTGTTTTAAGATGGCATTCGTTATGTGTTCAGGGTACTCCATGGCTTTATCCGTGAACTCCTGGAGGACATGGTTTTGAATGCCATCGGGCCTAGAGAATTTCCTGGCGTTGTTATGATAAACTCAAACAGCACTGCAGAGGCTCTCCATCTGTGTCAGAATAGCACCTTGGCATCAAATGAAATGGGCAATCCTACCTGAAACCCAGCCATAGTGTTTTAATTTGGATTGAGGAGGGAGGCATACTAGGATACTCCATGCAGTTGTGCAAAGCCACTGCAACACAAGTAATGCAGGAGTTTAGCTTGCAACAGAAGTGTGACTGCTGTGAACTGGCAACAGTATTGTAGTTGTTGTTCTGTGCGTGCCACACAAGGTACTAGATTTAAATCTTTATCATTAATTAATTCTTGTTTCACCTTACAGATTATTCGTAATATACCTTTTACTGATTAGAGCCTCAAAAAACACACTTGATTTAGAAATCATTGTGGATAACAAATATTCTATAGATTCTCGGTCAGCAGAGGTATGTGAGAAGAATGGTGGTCGTAATATAGTAATATAGTAATAATAGTAAAGATAATGATTTAATAGATATGTCAATTATGAACCCAGCTGATATTCGACTGCTGGAGCTAAGAACCTCCTTTGAAAATACTGACAGTGTTTGTTGTTCTGACCAATGGCTATATTTTGGAACATTTGAAGATTGACAAAGAATTTTCTGTGACCCTTTTAAGAAACATGGTAAAAGGACTATTAAGAATTCTTCGAAAGTTGTTTAAGTATGGCAAGGAAATATAAAACTCTTGGCCTTATCACAGGTACTAAGCTTTGTATAACATGCCGTGAGGCCATTATATCTCCTACACTGTACAGGGTGCTCTGAAATTACCATTACAAACTTGTAGGACTTGTAGAGGGGTGCGATTACATGATCTTTTAAATAGGAATCCATGTCTGGAAATATACATTTTCCATTCTATGACATTTCAGTTCAGATGTTTAAATCATCCGCTTCTGCTTGAGGAGTTGACTTAGGTGTGACACAGTACAAGTACTAGGTAACAATACGTAAAGAAACAAAAACAAAAAACAAGCCCATTTATCACCTAAGCAACATTTGTTTGCATTAGTACTTAAACATTACATTCTGTATGTACAGTATGCTGGGTTCTTTTCTGTTTTGGAATAATGTTAACATATAATGTTTATGTGTTACTACAAACAGAAGTGCTTAAGTGATAAATGGATGTTCTGTTATGTTTCCTTTCAAATTGTTACCTAATAATTGTACTGTCACACTTAATTCAGTTCCTCAAGCGGAAGTGGATGTGTTAAATATCTGGACTGAAACCATCACAGAATGTTCCCAGACTTGGGTTCCTATTCAAAATATTATGTACTCATCCACTCTACAAGTCCTAGAAGTTTGTAACAGGAATTTCCAAACACTGTGTATAGTTCGTCAGGGTTGGATGGATGAATGTGAAATTGAAGATCCAGAATATACACTTTGTCCACCTACAGTCCTTGAAAAACTTAATGAAAGTTGTAAATGACTTGAGAATTCCATTTAAGGTAGTCAAAAGAACACAAGGAAGGTGTCCAGAATTTATTCTATCCAAGTCTCGTCGCTTAGCCTTAAAATTCCACCAAACACTGTCAGAAATGCTAAATGTTCCCATGCAAAATGTACCTGAATAAATGACATTGCTGAATGCACAGACTGTAATAGTTTGATGAAAAAAAAGATCAAGAGAAATGGAGCAGGAATTGCATTCAAGAAAAATAACAGGTACTTAACTTAACATCAACTTCATGAGGTAAAGAAAATACCCACAAATTTTAAAAAGTAATGGTAAAGAAATCAAGGATCTTTCCAAAAGATGATGATATTTTGTTGAAAGGAAACAGAATAGGCAAGAATGTGGAAACATGCCCTGTCCTTTTACTGCAACAATGAAGATAGTTGAATTTCTACTAATAAAAGAGATTGTCTGTCTGTCCCTTCCAAAAATTGGAAAAGGGTGTGTAAGAGAAAAAGATTGATTTTGCATACCCTGAAACATGTGTACTTACCTTTCAAAGGAAACTGCTCTTCTGATAAAATTGATTTTACAAGTTTTGTGAACTTCATCCAACAGTATGTATTACTGCCAACAGTTGTGGAATGCGTAATGTATATGTATGCATTTATCACCAAAATATAGAGCTGATGATGCACATTGTACATATAAAAGTATTGTACATTGAACTTTTACAGAAACTTGCTTGCAATCTGGAAAAGCAGGAGTGCACATTGTATTGCTGTAGTCAGTGTCCTGAATAATATGAACTGCATAATTTTTTTTCTGGGGCTAAAATCCTTACTTAGAATCAAGCAAGGAAACTCCTCCTGATACACAAGTATCATTGTAGGGAATTTTGAAGAAAACTACAAATGTTTGCTTCAGCTTGCTGCACTGTGAGATCACTGGCAGAACATTCAAGTTAACCTTCATCCTTTTGTTGTGTACTATAAATCTGTGGATGGCATTAACTCATTGTTGTTGTTGTTGTTGTTGCATAAGTGATCGTTAGCAGCATGATACAAACACTTTCTGTGTTTTCCAGAAAACTGTTCTCACTTTTATGTGGAACAAATACCATCCATGTGCCATGTCACCCATTTACCTCAGTGATGACAGTGCAGCACGAGATAAAAATATTAAGTACTTTGTAAATTTGTGCCATCTCTAGGAAGATTATGAGGTAACTTCAGAACAGAATTTTATTTCACTAGTCAGTCCCAAAGAAAGCAGGTGTTGACAGATGCGAAAATTACCGAACTATCAGTTTAATAAGTCATGGCTGCAAAATACTAACGCGAATTCTTTACAGATGAATGGAAAAACTAGTGGAAGCCTACCTCAGGGAAGATCAGTTTGGATTCCGTAGAAATATTGGAGCACGTGAGGCAATACTGACCCTATGACTTATCTTAGAAGCTAGATTAAGCAAAGGCAAACCTACGTTTCTAGCATTTGCATACTTAGAGAAAGCTTTTGACAATGTTGACTGGAATACTCTCTTTCAAATTCTGAAGGTGGCAGGGGTGAAATACAGGGAGCGAAAGGCTATTTACAATTTGTACAGAAACCAGATGGCAGTTATAAGAGTTGAGGGACATGAAAGGGAAGCAGTGGTTGGGGAGGGAGTAAGACAGGATTGTGGCCTATCTCTGATGTTATTCAATCTGTATATTGGGCAAGCAGTAAAGGAAACAAAAGAAAACTTCGTAGTAGGTATTAAAATCCGTGGAGAAGAAATAAAAACTTTGTGGTTCACCGATGACATTGTAATTTTGTCAGAGACAGCAAAGGATTTGGAAGAGCAGCTGAACAGAATGGACAGTGTCTTGAATGGAGGGTATAAGATGAACATCAACAAAAGCAAAACGAGGATAATGGAATGTAGTCGAATTAAGTCAGGCGATGCTGAGGGAATTAGATTAGGAAATGAGACACTTAAAGTAGTAAAGGAGTTTTGCTATTTGGGGAGCAAAATAACTGATGATGGTCGAAGTAGAGAGGATATAAAATGTAGACTGGCAATGGCAAGGAAAACGTTTCTGAAGAAGAGAAATTTGTTAACAACGAATATAGATTTAAGTGTCAGGAAGTTGTTTCTGAAAGTATTTGTATGGAGTGTAGCCATGTATGGAAGTGAAACATGGACGATAAATAGTTTGGACAAGAAGAGAATAGAAGATTTCAAAATGTGGTGCCAAAGAAGAATGCTGAAGATTAGATGGGTAGATCACATAACTAACGAGGAGGTATTGAATAGGATTGGGGAGAAGAGAAGTTTGTGACACAACTTGACGAGAAGAAGGGATCGGTTGGTAGGACATATTCTGAGGCATCAAGGGATCACCAATTTAGTATTGGAGGGCAGCATGGAGGGTAAAAATCGTAGAGGGAGACCAAGAGATGAATACACTAAGCAGATTCAGAAGGATGTAGGTTGCAGTAGGTACTGGGAGATGAAAAAGCTTGCACAGGATAGAGTAGCATGGAGAGCTGCATCAAACCAGTCTCAGGACTGAAGACCACAACAACAACAGTCATGGCAGAAATGCATGTGATTTGGTGGTAGTATTAAATGTTAGCTACAAGTGCAAGTGTCCATATGACAATCCCATTGTAAGTCCAAAAGATCTGTTTGCATACACCAAAACTCATGTTCCCATAATATAAACAAAGACAAAGGCAATAACAAAATTCTCAAATATGTTACAAAAACAATTCTGCCATTCCTGACAAGAGTTAATCATTTTTTTCGAAACACCAAACAAAAACTGCTTGCTGATAAAGCATATTCCATTGGCTGCTATATTCATATAGCTTCAAACAAAGTCTGTATCACTGTTAAAGACGAAATGTTCATTGGAGCTATCTACAATAATCAGTGATTGCTTGGAAAAATTCTAGAGATCAGTGAAGAACATAGAGATGCAAAGATTAAATTCATGTTGTCATCTGTATCTTGTTCAGTTTTTTTTTTATGGCCACTTCATGCTGATCATTTGCTGGATCACTTATGAAAATATTTTAATCATTTTTATCTGCTCCTAGCGCAAGCACAAGTGCCCCGGTCGCTTATACATTTTTGTTTGTTGTACACTAGTTGACAGCCACAAAATGAAATGAATATACTTTTGTTTACGTTATTTAAGTTTTAAATCGCTAAACAGAGCAAACACGTTATACAAAACAAAAATTAAGATGGTGAAACTTGTGATTTTGGTGAAAAAGTTCCTGAAATTGGCAGGGGGATTACAGATTTGCAAATATTTGTAAGCATAATTCCAGAATTTTAATTTTATACCATACTTCTTCCTTTTCATCAAATGGAATAAAGGTGATTCATAAATTTAAATAAAATTATAATGGTTACAAACTTTTAACCCTCCTTTCCTACCAATTCCAGTCTGTGAAAGACTGAATTTAAAAATTATGCCCTAGCCACAGTTTTGATCCAAAAATTGGAGAAAAGATATTCTATCTAATTGCATACTTTCTTACACCAATTGTTCACAAACATCTGTGACACAAGGGCAACATGATTTCTGTATTTTGGGGGATTTTAAATGAAATAAGACATGGTTTATATATGAAGTATTTCATTAGTCATGTATGCCTTGTCATATATCACATATTATTTTCACTACTCACTTTTTTTTATAATGACTAGTTCCTGCGTAAGTGGTAAGCTACCCCATATGTTAGTATGCTGAGTTGTTTATTTGCTGAAGTAACAGTTGTGTCTAATGCATATTGAGAATTGACTTTTGTGTGTGCAGTTCTATGCCAGAAAGAAGTTGAAAATTTTCCCCAAATGCTTGTTTAATTCATGGGGTTTTAAAAACTCATGGGATATCAGAAACGTCCAAGGCAAAATAATCTGATGATATGAGAATTTAGAACCAGTGAACTATAAAGTTGCTGGCCAGTACCTACTTGAAGAAGGGAGATAGAGAAAGGAACTAATGATTCCTAAAGCTAGGCTAGTGTTATGCAGTTTTAAACGTTCCTATCGACAGCACTGATATTTTGTCTTTTGCAGCTAATTACTGATGGGCAATTCTGCCTTATGTGTTTGTAGTTCTCTCATGAGAATTTTCTTTTTAACACATTTAGAACTAGTAATACCCTCATAGACTTATTTTTTTGTTTGTTGACAACCTGTTGGCACATATTTTTGAAAAGTGCCTCATGTTGATTCTATTTTTCATTCATTAATACTTGTGTGTAAGTGTTTGTAATAAATGTAGTTCAAAGATTTTGCTATTGTGGATCTGTTACAGTGAATATAATTGCAAAAAGTTAAGAGGTGTTGAGGATTCTCGAAAGTTGTTTCTTATAGTGCAAGAGTGATTCTTACTGCCAGAGAAAGAGGAGGGATAGAGGTTAGCAGATTAATCATGCAGTCTGAATCAGCAGGTGACCATGCTGTTGGCATGTAATAAAACCAACATTACATATGAATATAATACACGGAGGGGGGGGGGGGGGGGGGGGGGGGGGGGAACTACACATCAACATTCCAATAGGACAGCTAATTACTTGTTGATTTGAATGCTGTTGTTTTATTTATAACAGTTTTACAGGCAGTTGGAAGCTCACAGGTCAGCTACTCTCTCTCACTTTGAAACCATGGGTTATTAGGAATATGTACATATTACAGTTGATGTCAATACTGAATAGTGATTATGGATGGAAAAATAAGTGCATATGCTGGGCAGTTGAAATCAGTGTTGGAGAAAGCATTTATTAGCCTCAGTCATAATGGAATTCATTAAGCCTAAAGCTTGAATTATGAGGGAAATGGTTATATAATCTAATGTAGATTCCTCCAGTAAGGCCTCAGTTATGGTGGCCATGCCAAAGTTTGGCATGCCGTCTCTGCTGCAGGCCCCAGCAGAAAATGAATGTGATAAATTCAAAACCATTCTGACTAAATGCCTACAATTGCTTCTAACTGCTCCTACCATCTCGGAACACCAAGAGTTAACATCCAGTACAGTTCTGTCGTGAAAGCATTTCCACAGAATGCACATGACACAAGGGTGACCAACATGAACTGAATGAAATGAACCAAATGAGAGAAAATCAAATCAGATTCGTCCTTTCACTACCTCAGTCCTGGAAGAATGGCATGAGCATGAGCAAGCACAACTGTAGAATAGCAGGAGATGGCATCCTTGTTTCTTTTTGTAGGGTCAGTGGTTGTGTATATACTTTTCTAAACTTGGTGTAGACACACACACGCACAGACAAACCAGACTCTGCGACCTACTTACTTTTCAGGTGCCTCATGCCATATCTTTTTAACCATCACAATACCAGGAGGAGGAGGAGGAGGGGGGGGGGGAGGTGTTACTTGGTGCCCATCTTTTGAAAAGATTGTAATTTGGTCATAACCCCTTTCTTCTTCTTTTGTTTTGGTCATCTTAGGACCATGTTAATTCACTTCAGCTTCATTTCTTCTGGTCTTCCTTCTTTCCCAATATTCTTTCATTCACATACTTTGCAACCTTCTGCATTCTTCTGTCCAAGATGATTTTGTTCTGGGTCTTGTTTGTCCTCAAAAGCTTTGTAGGCCTCAATTTTTTATTTAAAAATCACCCTGTTGTATATATCTGGTTTCTGTATTCTCATATCTTCCAGATCTCTCTGTATCTCTTGGGTCCATCATACTTTGGTTTTCTTGTTCATCAGAAATTGCTTGATTCAACATGTTAACCTCCCCTGGTCCGTTCTGAGGATGTGTCCGAAGAACATGCTCCTTCCTTTCCTGATGATGTCAGAAATTTTTTCTATCTTGGTATACAGTTCCTGGTTGGCTCACTTTCTAAACTGACCATCTTCTGAAACTTCCTGGCAGATTAAGACTGTGTGCCTGACTGAGACTCGAACTCGGGACCTTTGCCTTTCGCGGGCAAGTGCTCTACCATCTGAGCTACTGAAGCACGACTCATGCCCGGTACTCACAGCTTTACTTCTGCCAGTATCTCATCTCTTACCTACCCGAGTTTGAGTCTCGGTTGGGCACACAGTTTTAATCTGCCAGGAAGTTTCATATCAGCGCACACTCCGCTGCAGAGTGAAAATCTCATTCTGACCATCTTCTGTCGTTTGAGATCCTAATATTCTTCTGCAAATTTTTCTTTCTATCAATTCTAGCCTCTTGATCACTCTGTTTCTTGCTAAGTTGAGAGTTTCTGCTGCATGTAGAGTTTCAGGGCAGATCACTGTTTGGTAATGTTTCAGTTTTGCATTTATCAAAATATTCTTCTTATTGTAGATGTTGATAGTTTATATGCTCAGTTAATTTTGTTTATTCATGCTCCCATTGATTCTTTTTCAGCCAGTCCAATGTCTATCCATTCTCCAAGGTATTTGAATTATCTCCACCTTCTGAATTTTCCCTCCTCCTATTGTCATCTGTCCGGGGCTGTCATGATGTTTGTCATATATTGTGTCTTCTCAATAGAGATCTGTAGGCTCGTTTTAGCTGCCTGTCTCTGCAGTTATGTGGTTTGGTTAACTGCCTCTTCTAGTGATTCGAACAAGGTCACAATGTCATCTGCGAATGCTAGACAATCTAAGCATACTCATTTATTCTTACACCCCAGTTGTATTCCACCCAGTTCTTTCATTCTTTGTCACCACTCTCTAATCACCTTATTGAGGACACAATTAAAGAGCAAAGGGGAAAGTCCATCTCACCCCAGTTTTAATCGTAAAGGCCTCCAACAACTTTCCTCTGAACTTGACCTTGGATGTTGTGTTGCTTAGGGTCTGTTTAACCTGTTCACTGGATTTTGTATCTAAATTAATCTCCCCCTAAAATTTGGAACAATGTGTGTCTGTCTACAGAATCATAGGCTTTCTTGAAGTCTATGACTGTAAGCACAAACTTTTTGTTCCTCTGTTTTTGATAAGCAATTATCACTTTTAGATTCAGGATCTGTTCTGCACATGATCTCTCCATTCTGAAGCTTCCTTGGTACTCATCAATTTGTGGATTTAGTTGTTCTTCCACTCTGTTTATCAGTGCTTTTGAGAATACCATATAGGTCACAGGTATTAAGGAAATTCTCCTGTAGTTCCCAGGTTCTGTCTTATTGCCTTTCTTGTGTATAGGATGTATTAGCACTGATGTATAACCTGGAAGCTGCTCTTCATCCCAGATTTTTCGTATAATTTCTCATTCGCATACTTTAAGAGTTCTGCAATGATCCGATCTTCCCAGGTCCTTTGTTATTTTTCAAGGTTCTTATAATGTTCTTTACCTCTTCTATAGTTGGGTGGTTCTGAGTCAGGGTTTGATTCTTTCTCATTGTAATTGAATGTCTCAGATGGCACTTCACAATTCAGGATGTCTTTAAAGTATTCTGCCAAGATCTGACTGTTTTCCATGTCTCCATACACTGTCTTTCCTTCTTTATTCTTAAAGCTGAGGTTTGAGGATCATATCTACTTAAGTTGATCTTGAATGTTCTGTAGAAGTCTCACATGTTGTTCTTCTGGAACTCTTCTTCTATTTGAGTTAAATGTTCTTTCAAATATTTCCTCTTGAGATTTCTGGTAGTTTTAGCAGTGGTTTTCCTTACTTCTTGGAAGTTCTTTAGATTTTCTGTTGTTTTTTGAAGGCACCAATAAAACCACACTCTCTGATGCTTTTTGATTGCTTTGTCTCCTTCTACAGACCACTATGCTTGTTTCTTCTCCTTTTTCATGCGAACTGTTTCCTTTGCGCTGCCAATCAGTGCATCTTCCAGCTGTTCCCAACATTGGTAGTTCTTCTGATTCAAGCTCACCTTAAAATCTTTGCTAGTTCTAAGTTTCTTTGTATTATACTTCACGACACAGGTTGTGTTTTTAGTCTGATGAGCTTTGATTTTTTATTTTGTATAGAGAGTGATCTGAGTCTAAATTTGCATCCCTGAGGACTTTGACATTTTGAATGTCCTTCTCTGCATGTCTTGATATTGCTACATGGTCTAGCTGAAACTCTCCTAGTAATGGATTGGGAGATACCCATGTTTTCTGTTTTCTTGGAAGGCGTTTAAGTGCTGTCAATTTCATTATCAGCTCAAAGGTATTACAAATTTCCACTATTTGTTGCCATTTCAATTAGTCCTGTTGTGGGCTGGATAGTCCCGAATTATGTTTCTGAACTCTCTCTCTTTCCCTAGCTGAGCACTGAAGTCTCCAAGTAGTATGATAACATTTTTAGTTGGAATTTTGGATAGTGTTTCCTCCAGGTCTTCCCAAAATTATTCTACTTTCTCTTGGTTGTTTCTATTAGTCTCATTTGTGGGATCATGTACATTGACCAAGGAAAATATCTTATTTGCTCCCATAAAGGTAAGTGTGGAAAGTCTGCTGTTTCTGGAGCTGAAGTCAGTGATGGCTCCCAGGATCTGTTTATTGATTATAAAGCCTGTGCCCAGTTGAGGTACATTCTTCATTACTCTCTTGCCAGGTTTTCCCTTCAGAATGTGATATCCTTCTGATTCCAATGCTCCTTCATCTGTATGTCTTGTTTCCTGTAACACAGTTACAATGATTTTTTGCTTGGCCAAGTATCAGTAAGATATTTCAGTTTTCCAGTTGTGAGGAGTGAGTTAACATTGAAGGCAACAAAGTATGACACTTTATTACTTTCCAGTCTCTTGCATGCTGGTGTGAGCTCCCCAGAATCCGTTGGCTCACTAATGTTGTCATTGACAATGGTGGGTTGGTTACCATCTAGGGTAGTCCTTTCTATAAGCGAACTTGCCATCCTGCTGAACTGAATTAGTTATGTTGGGGTCAACACCTAGACATTGACAGGGTTACAACTGGGGTAGTTAGCCTCAGAGGTGCCTTGAGATGTCACCTGGCTTCTCTTTTACGGCTTATTTGGGTGCCAACCCTCCTCCTTTATCCAGGCTTGGGACCACCAGCAGCAGTTTCAGGTTACTCAATCCATCTGTTAGTACTGCAGGCAGAGTTCACAACCACTTTATATTACAAAATTTTGGAAAAAATTATTTATTGTTTTTAATTAAGTAGACTACCAGATTCCATAAATATTTTAAATTTTTCAGTTAAACTTAAGCTAAAAGTTTAAGTTTTAGTAGTAGATGTGTAGATGTGACATTCCACAGTGAGTCAAACAATGGAAACTCCAGTTAGGAGCTTCAACAATGTGGGAAAAGATATATTGCTGCTTACCATAAAGAAGGCATGTTAAATTTCAGACAGGCACAATTAAAAGACACACAAAGCTTTCAGCTACAGCCTTCATCAGCAAAATAGAAACACACACTATTCATACACACAAGCAAGCATGCCTCACACACACATGACCACCAACTCTGGCAACTTTGGCGGGAATGCTATTCTGATGAAGTCTGTGACTACCTTTGTGTAAGTGTCTTTTAATTGTGCCTCTCTGCAACTTTAAATGTCTTATTTCTGTTAAGTAACAATCTGTTTTCCTACATTGTCGATATTCCACAGTGAGTGTCATAATGAAAATTTACAGGTTCAGAATCCCATCAGTATTTCTTTAAAAAGTATGTTGTGAATAAAGGTCAGCAATAATTAACATAATTTAAGATAAAATATTTTTTTGTGTTGGTCACAAAGCAACCCCCCCCCCCCTCCCCCGGCCACACAGACAATTGGTAATACATGTGTTACTAAATGTGAATTGCTACTACACACACACACACACACATTTCATTTCACATGCGTTCTTACATGCCTAAGAAATATGCCATCTTAATCTCTTAAATAACTGAAAGTGATGTGATAGCTGAACAGAAATTCATAAGGTAGTTCTCCAGTTCATCAGCATGTACTGGAATTTTTCAACCTGCTGTAAAATTTGTCTATCAATTTATGTGAATTAGTAACCAAATACTAATGAAAATTTCAATACAAGTGCTCTCCTCCACACTCATTTCTCAATCACTGCTTACAATTGTTAATTTAAGGTTATGCTTCATATTCTTCATTTCTCAGAGAAATGAGACTTCAGAGTATTTCAGTCACTGCTGCAGTATGATACAGATTTTCATGACTGATTTTCACCTTTATAGGCCACATTTTGATTTTTTAAATGTAGATATGAAGAATAAACAGAGAGAGTGAGAGAGAGAGAGAGAGAGAGAGAGAGAGAGAGAGAGAGAGAGTGAGAGAGAGAGAACACTCAATTCTCACAAGTATTAGTACTAACATCCTATTAGTATTTTTGTAACACTGAAACAGTATACAAAACCTGGAAAAGCCTTTCCAGAGAAATGTAAATATTAAAGTATACTTTTGAATATAATAGAGGGAAACATTCCACGTGGGAAAAATATATCTAAAAACAAAGATGATGTAACTTACCAAACGAAAGTGCTGGCATGTTGATAGACACACAAACAAACACAAACATACACACAAAATTCAAGCTTTTGCAACCAATGGTTGCTTCATCAAGAAAGAGGGAAGGAGAGGGAAAGACGAAAGGATGTGGGTTTTAAGGGAGAGGGTAAGGAGTCATTCCAATCCCGGGAGCGAAAAGACTTACCTTAGGGGGAAAAAAAGGACAGGTATACACTTGCACACACACACACACATATCCATCCGCATGTACACAGACACAAGCAGACATTTGTAAAGGCAAAGAGGAGATATTGAGTTGTTGAGTTGCAGACGGACATACTGATAACACTGTTATACATTTTATCTGGCGAGCAGCTGCACATAATGGGAGCAGATCTCTCTCTCTCTCTCTCTCTCTCTCTCTCTCTCTCTCTCTCTCTCTCACACACACACACACACACACACACACACACACACAGGGACTACTGAGGCCGGACTGTGAGCAACTGTGCCTGATGGGAGCAGCATTCGGTGGTGGGATAAGGAGAAGGCATGGGGCAGGGGGGGGGGGGGGGGTAGCAGCGGTGGGAGAAGGTGTGGTGCTGCTTGTGGGAGCATGCAGGGATGTGGTGGGAACAGGATAGGGCTGCTAGGTGCAGTCGGGAGGTTGGTTTGGTGTGGAGGAGGGAGGGAGGGAGGGGGGGGGGTGATGTAAGAGAAGTGGAAATGGAGAGAAGTAGAGAAGGGGAAAAGGATTAGTCAGAACACAGGTGGAATGGAAGGTGGAAGGCTGTGTTGTGCTGGAGTGGAAGCGGAGAAGGGGATAAGTAAGTGAAGTGAAGTACATTGTGCTGGGAAGTATGTTTAGCAGCTGGGCGATTTAGCTGTTTCTCTGAGCAGCCAGACAGCTTGTTGGTTGTCATCCAATGTAGAAAGCAGCACATCAGTTGCATCTTAGTTTGTAGATCGCATGACTGCTTTCACAGGTAACTGTGCCCTTGATGCAATAGGAGATGCCTGTAACTGGACTGGAGTCGGTGGTGATGGGGGAATGTATGGGACCGGTCTTGCACCTAGGTCTGTTGCAGAGTAATGAGTCACAAGCCAAGGGGATGGAGGCAAGGTTACAGTAGAATGGACAAGGATATTATGTAGGTTTGATCGGCAGCAGAATACCACTTTGGGAGGGGTGGAAAGAATGGTGGGTAGGACATTCCCCATTTTGGGACATGATGATAGGTAGTGAAAACCCTATCGAAAAATGTGATTCATTTGCTCCAGTCCCAGGTGGGACTGAGTCATGATGAGAGTTCTTCTTTGTGGAAGGATGGTGGGAATATGGCAGGTGGTAGGTGAATGGTGAGACAAGGCATGGGAGATCTATTTCTACTTAAGGGTGGAGGATAAATTTGGTATGTGAAGGCCTCAGCAAGACTCATGGTGTATTTGAACAGGGACTGCTCATACTACAGATGTGATGACCATGGGTGGCTAGGCTGTACAGAAGGGACTTCTTGGTAAGGAATAGATGGCAGCTGTCGAAGTCATTACAACACATCACAGCCAAAACTGACTTGGATTTACTGCTCTTAAAACTGATTCAAAACTAGTGGTGGAACACAGACTAATGTACATCATGGTTACAACAACAATTGTATTTATACTATACAGCAATGTGAACAGATATTTTCAATATAGTTAAAGTAAAACATAACTAAACTTACACCTGATATTGATCAGTCTTCTTGGTTCTGATTACAGAATTTGCTTTGGTACAACTAAGTAACAAGTTTGAAATAATCAGTATTTTTGGAAGAAATCGGTTTTTGCATAAAATTTTATGGAATATGAACTTAACACATTCGCTGCCACTTTAATTGGGCTTGCATTGCTACATAACCAATTATTTTTTAAATAGAATCTCAATCTGTATTGCTAAAAGTAACATAAAATGTATTTAATTTATAAGAAAAAGATAAAATCTACTCTCGTGAATCAAATTTTTTTGGGGCGCTCTAAGGTGTCAGTGGCATATCAGGTCACATTTTGTAGTGGGTGGCCATGCTAGTGTGTCTTGTTTATTTTTCCTGAAAATTGTGACAATTTAGAGTACTACATTTTTATTTTATATTCAGAAATAAAATGAAACATCCTACTGACAAACGACATATTTATTGAACAAAAAATATGGAAGAAACAGTATTCAAAAACAAACACAAGATCATGGAGAAACTTATGAAATACAATGTATGTCAAATCTCAGAAAAGATACAATCAAGAACTTTACCGATTACACTCAAACAAATAAAATAAATACAAAGTCCAAGAATAGTACCTACACATATCTGTCAAAAAATGAAAGAACAAAAAAAGTTCTATCTGCCTTTAGAGGTGGTGAATAACACAATTCAACCAATACCAAGCTTTATTTCGGCAGTCTGGGCACTCGTAAATCATGTCTGTTCATTGTCCTCGGCTGGTGCGTGATCTGCACTTTTTTCTCAGTGTTTTTGATTTTCCAGTTGATTTTCATTTTACCACAACATGTTTAGGATTTCTGACTGGCCATTCTACCTGCTTTTGTGGCAATAGTACTCTTATAATACTGAGTCTGAAATCTTGGAGGGTCATTTTTGTTCCAGAATATTTATTGTGTAGGGCATGTGCATTTGTCAGCATCTTTCCATAACATGGATAAAAAGTTTCTTGTAGCAGCATATGATTTTTTGATCCAAGAGGTAATATGATAACATCTGATTGTGCCAATCAACTCCCTACATAAATTTATTGTAGTTTACAACGGCCAAGGGCTTAGATTTTTTCTCCTTTCTTTTGTTTTCAACCTCAACCATTTCATTTGTAAAACAAAAACTGTAGCAAACCTCCCTCTTATCACACCACTTACCTATCATAACTCCTTCTGCAAATTTGGTAATGGCTTCACCTTTTTGGAATTTTGCCTTCTGTATTTCCTCGAGTGTATCCTTCCTATTCACCCTCAGAGTTCACATGCAGTGAGTCTTCTTATCCAGGAACAACTTAGCCAATGTGAAGCTGTTATAGTAATTGTTCATGTACACATGGTGACCAGCATTCAACTTTTCATCCAGTAAATGAAGAACAATTTTTTGCACATGGCCTCTTCCTCCTAAATCGTCCAGCATGCCGGTGTATACCGTGAATTTTAGGACCATTCCAGTGGGAGTTGTCAAAATATATAGCTTTATGCCATATTTGTGCTTTTTATTTTTGATGTATTGGCAGAAAAGTAATCTTCCACACCAAAGGATCATTAATTCGTCCAGTGACAGTTCCCGTCCAGGGTAGTACACTTGGCACATCCTTACATTGAAAAAATTGATAACTGGGTGTATTTTATACAACTTGCCAGATGGTTTTGGTTCACCCTGTTTTGGGTTTTTAGAAAAATGCAATGCATGTAGTATTAGAAGAAAATGATTTCATGAAATACTATCGGCAATTCCTTTCACTTGAAATAAAGGGTCCTTTTTCCTATAGTCCTGCAACTTCCTCATCTTTACATTTCCCATGTGCAGGAAACTCCCAAGAACACTAACAATTCACCAACCGTCACATCTTTCCAACAATTTATTTGTGATTGTTCTTTGGTTTCCACAGAAATGAATAATTCAATTGCATTTAGATTTATTCCTTCTACAACTTTCAATAAAAAATCGTCTGTCAGCAAAAGATGAAAATAATCTAAGGGAGCAGAATGAGGTTTTCACTCTACAGTGGAATGTGCGCTGATATGAAACTCCCTGGCAGATTAAAACTCAAACTCGGGACCTTTGCCTTTCGTGGGCAAGTGCTCTACCATCTGAGCTACACAAGCACAACTCATGCCCCATCCTCACAGCTTTACTTCTGCCAGTACCTTGTCTCCTATCTTCCAAACTTTATAGAAGCTCTCCTGCAAACCTTGCAGAACTAGCACTCCTGAAAGAAAGGATATTGCAGAGACATGGCTTAGCCACAGCCTGGGGGATGTTTCCAGAATGAGATTTTCACTCTGCAGTGGAGTGTGTGCTGATATGAAACTTCCTGGCAGAGTGAAAATCGCATTCTGGAAACATCCCCCAGGCTGTGGCTAAGCCATGTCTCTGCAATATCCTTTCTTTCAGGAGTGCTAGTTCTGCAAGGTCTGCAGGACAGCTTCTGTAAAGTTTGGAAGATAGGAGATGAGGTACTGGAAGAAGTAAAACTGTGAGGATGGGGTGCAAGTCTTGCTTGGTAGCTCAGATGGTAGAGCACTTGCCCGCGAGAGACAAAGGTCCCAAGTTCGAGTCTCAGTCCAGCACACAGTTTTAATATGCCAGGAAGTTTCATCTAAGGGAGTGTTTCCCATTTGTTAAATTAGCAGTCCCTCACTTTTTATAAATGGGCAGTTTACTATTCCAAGGGGCTCGCTTTCCTATGCAACACTTGTATCAGCTACTTTACCACTTGTTACCACTCCTTCTGCCCTTTCCCTGTCGCTTGGATTCACAGCCATTTCTACAGTCCCATATAAAGCAAACTTTGCTCCATCAGGCTCTTCACTGTATTCCCACCCGTCCTCCCCACTGGCCAATTCCATTTCCGAATCGGTTTCTTCAAATATTCATAATAATTCTGCATCCATTAGTTTTCATATGTTTATTCTGTCCTGTATTTTACGTTTCTTAGGTTCTGAAGGGCCCACTGTGCCATGATTGTTTTCCATTTTCAGTCCCACAACAGAGAAAAACTGTAGGGAAACAACGTGAGCCGCACCCATAAAAATTGAAAACAATACATTCTTAGAGTGCCTGCACAATAAACCACACCAAATGGCTGTGCCCCACTAAACCATGGTGCCTTGCAACAGCTGAGTCTCTCACCGCGCAGGTGCATCCACAGCATGTGCACCAGTATCGGCCAGGCGTGCTGGTGTACCGATGGCAGCAAACATGTTAAACAGTTGAGTAATTGCATTCTTTATTTGCTGTGTAATTGCATTATTGCCTTTGATACTAACTGAAATAATTAAGGACTATTATTATTACTACCACTTTTTTGCATCCTGTTCTCACAAATAATAATCTCAATGTCTATTTACAACTGGCCAAAAATAATTTGAATTTACAGTGCAACATTTGATAAATGTAATTTCATCACAAGCTCATCAAATTTCATAAATACGGCAAGGGTGGGACAGTACAATTAAAAGTTTTATACGTATATAAAATCACGTAATAGTATCACAATCCCAAAAATATATGGCATCAATCTGCTCATATGTGCTTTCCCATTCTGCTACATTATTGTACCCCCCAGAGTATTGCACATAGGAATTATACAAAGTAATTGTAGTGTCTGTATCTGTTTGTGAGATACACTTGTGACAAGTACTAATCATTAAATGGTGCAAGCATACAGCTAAAACATATAAGTTTCAAATAACACAGCTAATCCACAAATACAGGGTGTACATAACGTCTGGGAACACTTTCAATTATTTATTGCACAAGAACCAAACATTGTACAGATATCATAGATATGTCATTTTGAAGAGAAACCCTGAAAGTTTTTTTTTCATGTATACCACCACAGTTTAGTTTGATAATTTGCCGATAGTTAGCGCTAGTCACAAACGTGGTGAGTTCAGGTGCGGAGTGAGCTTTCTGTGTGTTGAAGTTCGTGAAATGGCCTCCCCAATCACCAGGTCTCACTTCATGTCACTTTTTCACACATTAAAGATCTGGTGTATGTACCGCCACTACCATGTGATGTAGCAGAGCTCTGGGAGAGAATATGGGAAGCGACTACCACAGTCAACGATGCCATGCTGGGATGGGTATGGCAAGAATTCGATTACCGTATTGACATCTGCCGGGTCACTCATGGTTCACATATTGAATGTTTGTAAAAAAAAAACTTACAGACTTTCTTTTCAAAATGCAATGTCTGTGACATCGGTACAATATTTCGTTCTTGTGCAATATGTAATTTAAAGTGTTCCCAGACTTTATATACACCCTGTATAGGTTTCTAGTAACATTTATACCTTGTCCTAGCAGTGGGAATGCATGTAGTAGATGTGAAACCAAATTTTACAAACAAAATATTATTTAAATTTATTACTAATGAGAACAGAAATTGATCATCTAAACCACAAGGCACTGTTTAAAACTGTTACTAAAAATCTCAAAGCGTTCTTGATCAATTCACTTAAAAAAATTTTATGTTATTCTACTGAATGGTCACAGTGATATAGAGTATGTATTTTATGATAAATGTTATACATAAATATATGTGTAGTATGTGAAGGGCAAAAGTTTTTAACAAAAATCTCAAAAAGTTTTTGACTGATGTACTTCAGATGTTTGTATGACACTCTGATAAAATTTTGGACAGACATAGGTTATATACATCAGGGAAAACATAGTTAACAAAAATCTCAAAAAGTTATAGACTGACTTTCAAATTTTTTCATGTTACTCCAACAAATGTTTGGACAGACTTAGACTACATATTTTTTGAATGTGTGTATGGTTTTCTATTGAAGCTGACAAGTCTCCAAATAAGAATAACCAACGTTTACAATAAAACACTCTTTGTTCAGACATGATCACATGAAAATATTGCACAGAATGCGAAAACAGCCGAACTCCAAATGTTTTCCAAAGCTCACTGAATCTGAAGATAGAACATTCCTCATGCCAGAGTCATTGGCAATCAATGGTCAGCACAGACCCCCTCCCACCCCATCCCTCTCCCCCAATCCTCCCTCCCAACCAGTGCAGAGCACTGGGTGGGGGGGTGGGGAATGGGCATTGTTGAATACAGTGGTGTTGGTTGATTGGTCAAGGTAGCATGGCTACTGATGCCATAACTGGTCCGAGTGGAAGACATGGGTGGAGCATTTATCATGGAGTCAGGGAGGTCCATACAGAGTGGAGTAGTGAAGGTACAGTCCACCATCCAGTAAGGAGGATGGACCGCTCGACCTGCACGTGTGAACTGGACTGGCTTGGGAGGTGATGGTGTTGAAGGAGTGGTGAAGAGTGATCCATCTTGGAGCTGTAAGGAAAGCTTGTCCCACGGACATCCAGGATTGTTGACAAAAAAGCAAATCTCATCAATTGTAGTCATAGGGGCACTGTAGGAGAAGGGGGGCAAAAATATTGTAGCTTGAGAGAAGCACCAGGACAAACTGGGGGCAGCAGCATGTGGCAGCACTTGCGGCAATGTAATGTCATATGCACTGTATGGTTGAACCTGAGGCAGCAGATTGTCATATGCAGAGTGTGGGAGAGTGAGGCAAGGGAGATAGATCTTCACATGCAACCACTGAGCAAGTGATAGGCATAGGCTCATTGCACACAAGCTCTGGTTGATGCACAGGCAAAGGGGTGGTATGTGCCAGTTTGGGGCTGTCGTGGAATGGTGGAGGACTACAGAGACAGTGATGGGGCGGATTCCTCAATCATCCAAGACTGTTTAATGTACTGAAATGAATCTGTCTGATGCTGGCCATTGATGAAGATGTTCATGGTATTAGCCATGCAGCCAGTAACTGGTGTGGGCCAGAGTAAAGTGGCTGCAATGTGGGTTTCACTGTGTCATCCTGTAACATAATAAACTTGTGTGAGTCCAAGGCTGAATGCAAGAAACCGGGGAGGGGGGGAAGATCTGCAGTTGTGGAGAGGGCACAGGGATAGGGATAGAAGCTATGTGTGACCGGACATGCTCAGCAGTAGTGGGGTGTCAGGTAGGGTGATGGATGTAGCATCATCAATGAACTCAGCTGCAAGGACTAATGTCTCCCCATACAAGACCTCTACAAGTGATGCCTGGAGGTCTGACTTATAAGTCATGCTGATTCCTAAAATGACCCAGGGAAGGCCATTGAACCACTCACCACGTGGCACTTGAGGGTCACTTTCAGAGTCGTATGCCAACACTCAATGTGCCCATTGCTCTGAGGATGGTACACTGTTGTGCAAAATTTATCCACACCCCACAGAGCATGCAGAGTATGTTACATAACTGTGATTCAAACTGCGAACCCTGATCCGCGATGTTAGCTGTAGGATACCCAAATCTAGCTGTTTAAGAAGATACAAATGCTCATGCTACAGAAACTGCTGTCATGCCTAGAAGAAGGGTCACCTTCCCCACACCGTGTAACTTAGTTACTGTGAAAGACCGGAAATGTTACTGCAGAAAGGTACAACAGCTTGAACGGGAGTACTGGTGGCATGACGGTGTGATGGAAATAGCCATTGACAACCTCATTGTTGATGTCAGCACTTCAGATTCCAGTGATGAACCAGAGAAAATGATTACATGCAAAAGGTAAACTGTTAGTGCATCGGAATTATCAGAAGCTGCATCAAAATTGGCCTGTTTCATCCTTGTTTTATTATACATTTGTGTTATATGTTATTACAGCTCTTCTGAAATGTGTGGCATCCAGTAAATTTAAAAAGTAAACAGTAAGTTAGTATCTTCCATTCCTAGTGTTGTAAACTGTTCTTTTACCTAGTTCTAATCCTGCATTTATTTTGATATGGTACCTGATAATGTAGGATGTTAATGTTTATATTTAACATGTAAGTAGAAACAGTTATCTCAATTTTGATAGCATGAAGTATTTAACTGATGATTAACTCTGTCCTACACATAGCTGTTTCTTGTGGAAGTTTAGAAAACATGTTTGTGTTGCCTGCACTGCGTGCTTGCAGTACATGGAGGCGGAGCTTGTTCCCCTCCTCACCCCGCTGCTTCCCTCAGCAGCCCTGGTGCTCACTCCCCACTCTCCACACCCCCTGCTGGGAGATGCCAAATAATAGTCTGCGTAGAGTATATATGTTCAGTAAACTAGATAAAAAAAATCATTAGTGTCATATCTCAATGAGGAACTTTGAACTTTCAGTACAGGGCAGGGGCATGTAGAGAAACTCTGGTACACCTTCCGGGTTACAGGACTGGAGTAGGTGGTGGTGGGAGGGTGCATGGGACAGGACCGTCCCCGGTGTAAAACCTGTGTAAGAAAGGAAAGAGGAAGCTGCCTGGTAGAATTTTGCACAGAGCATAACTTAAAAATAGCTAACACTTCGTTCAAGAATCATGAAAGAAGGTTGTATACATGGAAGAAGCCTGGATATACTATAAGGTATCAGACAGATTATATAATGGTAAGACAGAGATTTAGGAACCACACTTTAAATTGTAAGACATTTCCAGGGGCAGATGTGGACTCTGACCACAATCTATTGGTTATGAACTGTAGATTAAAACTGAAGAAACTGCAAAAAGGTGGGAATTTAAGGAGATGGGACCTGGATAAACTGACTAAACCAGAGGTTGTACAGAGTTTCAGGTAGATCATAAGGGAGTAATTGACAGGAATGGGGAAAACAAATACAGTAGAAGAAGAATGGGTAGCTTTGAGGGATGATATAGTGAAGGCAGCAGAGGATCAAGTAGGTAAAAAGACGAGGGCTAGTAGAAATCCTTGGCTAACAGAAGAAATATTGACTTTAATTGATGAAAGGAGTAAACATAAAAATGTAGTAAATGAAGCAGGCAAAAAGGAATACAAACGTCTCAAAAATGAGATCGACAGGAAGTGCAAAATGGCTAAGCAGGGATGGCTAGAGGACAAATGTAAGGATGTAGAGGCTTATCTCACGAGGGGTAAGATAGATACTGCCTACAGGAAAATTAAAGAGACCTTTGGAAAAATGAGAACCACTTGTATGAATATCAAGAGCTCAGATGGAAACCCAGTTCTAAGCAAAAAAGGAAAAGCAGAAAGGTGGAAGGATTATATAGAGGGTCTATGCAAGGGCGACGTACTTGAGGGCAATATTATGGAAATGTAAGAGGATGTAGTTGGAGGTGAAATGAGAGATATGATACTGCATGAAGAGTTTGGCAGAGCACTGAAAGACCTGAGTCGAAACAAGGCCCCAGGAGTAGACAACATTCCATTAAAACTACTGACAGCCTTGGGAGAGCCAAAAACTCTACCGTCTGGTGAGCAAGATGTATGAGACAGGCGAAATACCCTCAGACTTCAAGAAGAATATAATAATTCCAATCCCAAAGAAAGCAGGTGTTAACAGATGTGAAAATCACTGAACTATCAGTTTAATAAGTCACGGCTGCAAAATACTAACGCGAATTCTTTACAGATGAGTGGAAAAACTGGTAGAAGCCGACCTCGGGGAAGATCAGTTTGGATTCCGTAGAAATATTGGAACATGTGAGGCAATACTGACCCTACGACTTATCTTAGAAGATAGATTAAGGAAAGGCAAACCTACATTTCTAGCATTTGTAGACTTAGAGAAAGATCTTGACAATGTTGACTGGAATACTCTCTTTGAAATTCTGAAGTTGGCAGGGGTAAAATACAGGGAGCGAAAGGCTATTTACAATTTGTACAGAAACCAGATGGCAGTTATAAGAGTCGAGGGTCATGAAAGGGAAGCAGTGGTTGGGAAGGGAGTGAGACAGGGTTGTGGCCTATCCCTGATGTTATTCAATGTGTATATTGAGCAAGCAGTAAAGGAAACAAAAGAAAAATTCGTAGTAGGAATTAAAATCCATAGAGAAGAAATAAAAATTTGAGGTTTGCCGATGATGTTGTAATTCTGTCAGAGACAGCAAAGGACTTGGAAGAACAATTGAACAGAATGGACAGTGTCTTGAAAGGAGGATATAAGATGAACATCAACAAAAGCAACACGAGTGTAATGGAATGTGGTCAAATTAAGCTGGGTGATGCTGAGGGAGTTATATTAAGAAATGAGACCCTTAAAGTAGGAAAGGAGTTTTGGTATTTGGGGAGCAAAATAACTGATGATGGTTGAAGAAGAGAGGATATAAAATGTAGACTGGCAATGGCAAGAAAAGTATTTCTGAAGTAGTGAAATTTGTTAACATCGAGTATAGATTTAAGTGTCAGGAAGACGTTTCTGAAAGTATCTGTTGGAGTGTAGCCATGTATGGAAGTGAAACATGGATGATAAATAGTTTGGACAAGAAGAGAACAGAAGCTTTCAAAATGTGGTGCTACAGAAGAATGCTGAAGATTAGATGGGTAGATCACATAACTAATGAGGAGGTATTGAACAGAATCGGGGAGAAGAGGAGTTTGTGGCACAACTTGATCAGAAGATGGGATTGGTTGGTAGGACATGTTCTGAGGCATCAAGGGATCACCAATTTAGTATTGGAGGGCAGTGTGGAGGATAAAAATTGAAGAGGGAGACCAAGAGATGAATACACTAAGCAGATTCAGAAGGATGTAGGTTGCAGTAGGTACTGGGAGATGAAGAAGCTTGCACAGGATAGAGTACCATGGAGAGCTGCATCAGACCAGTCTCAGGACTGAAGACCACAACAACAACAACAACCACTGTAAAGATGAATGAAATAAGTATTAGTGTTAGTGGTGTTGAAAAACAACTGAAATCATTAAAATTGAACATAGGTCAGGGCCCAATGGAATCCTTGTCAGATTCTGTATTGAATTTGAGCCCCTCTTCTGACTATAATATGTCTTATATCCCGCAAACAAAAAGCTGTGCTCTGTTCTTGGAAAAAGTCACAGGTGACACCCATCTATGATAAGGGTAGTAGAAGTGATCTACTAAATTACCATCCAATATCCTCGACACTGATTTGTTGTAGAATCTTAGAACATATTCTGAGCGCAAACATAATGAGGTATCAGGAACAGAATAACCCCCTCAATGCCAACCAGCATGGATTTCAAAAACATAAGTCATGTCAAACCCAACCTGCACATGTGTCACATGACATACTGACAGATTTGGGTCAAGGCAACCAGGTAGATGCAGTGTTTCTTTATTTCTGAAAAGCATTTGACTCTGTATCCCACCTACGCTATCAAAAGTATGATCATATGGTGTGTCAAATGAAATTTGTGGCTGGGTTGAGGACTTTTTGGTAGTGAGGACACAGTTGTTATCTTGGATGGAGAGTCATCGCCAGATGTAGACGTAATTTTGGGTGCACCCCAAGGAAGTGTATTGGGACTCTTTGTGTTCATTTGTATATTAATGACCTTGCAAATGATGTTAATAGCAAAATCAGGCTTTTTGCAGATGATACAGTTATTGATAAGGTAGTTCTGTCTAAGAGGAGCTGCATAATTATTCAGTCAGACCTTGATAATATTTCAACATGGTGCAGAGATTGGCATCTTGCTCTAAATGTTCAGAAATATAAATTTTGCACTTCACTAAGTGATAAAAATGCACTGTCCTGTGACTATAATATCAATGAGTCACTGTTGGAATTGGCCAACTCATACAAATACATGGGTGTAACACTTTGTAGGATATGAAATGGAATGATCACGTAGGTTCAGTCATGGGTAAAGCAGGTGGTAGACTTCAGTTTATTGTTAGATTACTGGGGAAGTGCAATCAGTCCACAAAAGAGATTGCTTACTATTTAAGAAAATTGTTAGCTATATTATGCTTTGTAAAAACGCAAAATTATGTTGGAATTATTTATTTTCCTTGTTTGATGATAGTTACCTTTTAAAACACATTTAGTAATGAGTTAAAACAAATAATTATTATGGTGGTAAGCAGGTTAACTGAAAATGAGTGGTGTGAATCATGATAGTGTTACAGTGAGCGGGCACACATAGAATGTCTCCTGGTGCACAAACATTCGGGTAAAGTCTGGTGCCAGCAGGCCAGCTCTGCGGCCGAGGTGACATCAAAAGGAGTAGAGCAGAAGTGCCTGGAATGATCCACTTCACATCATCTTGACACTTCAAGACATTATGATGCCACGGCTATATAAGGTCCACTGTACTGTCACAGTAATTCAGTGTGGATAGTTTCGTGTTCAGATTTCATTGTCTAGTGGACTATTTTATATGACTTTTTTTATTTATTTAGTTTAGTCTCTCAGTGTATTGTGAATTAAGTTTGCAATGGATAAATTTGTCACCAAAAAGGCACGCTTGGAAACTGATGATACTGCAAGTCAACCTCCAAGAATTATTGTGTCATCAATTGCTTCGCAGTTGCATAGCCAAAACCTGGACAATCTGGTAAGGGAAGATTATTTCAGAAGTCTTGGTTGATCAAATATACATGGGTAGAATATGAAGCATCTACCAAAAAAGTTTTTGCAAAACCTGCAAAGAGGCAGATGCTAAAATTCTATTACAATTTTCTTTGAAAAAAGAAGATGCATTTACTTCCATAGGGCTTTCTAACTGGAAAAAGGCTTTGGAAAAATTCTGTCTCCATGAAAATATGTTTATGCATAAAGAAGGTGTTCTGAAGTTAAATTCTTTTACTAACCGAAGTGTGGCTTCTCAATTGAATGAACAGTTAGATAGTGATATGAAGAAAGGCTGTTCACCTCTTGAGACAATTTTTACTACCATGCAATTTCTATGCTGACAAGGACTAGCAATTAGAGGACACAAAGATGTAAACTCAATTTTCTTTCAGTTGTTGGAACTCTGAAAGAATGACATACCTGAATTTAAAGATTGGTTAGGGTGTTCGGGGTATAAGTGGATGCCCCACAATATTCAAAACAAGATCATTGATCTACTAGGAAAGCCTGTGTTGAGAAAGGTATTGGCTTCAATCAAGAAGACTGAGCATTTTTCTGTTATAGTTGATGAAAGTATTTGTACTGTCAATGATTCCTCAATCATCAATGAAGACTTTACTGGGTTATACAAGATACCCAACACTGAATCACAAACTCTGTTTAGTATTTTAAAAGACTTTTTGCTTGTCTTGATTTGACATTGGGTAACTTAGGAGGAAAGTGCTATGGTGGTGCCTTGAATATGAGAGGTAAGTTCAAAGGACTAAAAAAAGTTAGTTTTGGATATGCAACCAGAAGCACTTTATGTACACTGCACTACTCACATTTTAGACTTGGCAGTCTCCACCATCTTACATCTATAAGGGATATTATGGCTTTAGCCAAGGACTTAATAAACACCATAAGGGAATCCAACAAAAGGGACTTTTCAGAAGCATACGCTGTGAGAGCACCAATGACCAAGGTGGTCTACGACTCCTTTGCCCGACTTGATGGACTATGCGAGCTTCTAGTATCTTGAGAATACTTGAAAACTTTGAAGTACTTTTAGAGTCTTTTGAAACATTTTCTGCAGAGGACAAAACAGAGGAAGGTTACGAATGTGCAGGCTACCTTGAGTCAATGTTACAATTCAGGGCTTATTTCTTTTTACATCTTTATTGCCATGCAGTGAACCCAGAAGAGGACATCAATGAAAAAATTCAGTGCCCTCATCTAAGTGTTGCAGATCTGAAAAAAATATATGAGGGCTTGATTTGTATATTGAATGGAAGGCATGATAGTTTTGAACACTTTTGGGAATTGTGTTTAAAAGAAAAACCTTAACAATTTGATAATCCTTTGCTTCCTCGGAATCGAAGTACACCAAAGAAGTATGAAAACAATGAAGCCAGCTCACTGCACACTTTCAAAATCCCAAAGGAATACTACAAAGCTATTTACATTGAAGTTCATGAAATGGTGCAATCTTGCATTACTGAGCGGTTTGCTTCAACTGGACTCATACAGGTCATTGCAGTTGAACAAGAGTGCTTGCTTTTAGTAAATAGATGTGAAACAGATTTGGAAAAATCAACTGAGTTTTTCAAAAATGACGTAGACATTGAGAGACTGCACTTACACTTGAATATGTTAGCCAATATCGCTTATAAAAAACAGTTGGTCTTAAAAAACATGTGGGTTGTAAGAAAGTACATTACACAAGAGCCTGCAGTTGGAGAAATGTTATGTGAAATAGTGATGTGCATTAAGCTTCTCCAAGTAGTTTCAACCACAACAGCAACAGCAGAATGGTCATTTAGCACCCTTAGACATCTGAAGTCATATCTTCGACCAACAATGGGACAGCAGCGATTAAACAATTTGTCTGTTCTTCATGCCCACCGAGATGTTTTGGATGAATTGGATATCTGACCAGTCATCAGTGACTTCATATTCAGTAATCCAGTCAGACAGTTGACATTTGCATGTTGCTAAAGACACTCTTGCCCTAATAACGGAGTGACGCTGATGAGATTGACACCAGTATCGATCTGAGTATCGTATTTGAACTAAGCTAAACATTATCTTTGTGCAGTTCCGCCAGCCAGTTCTTTGTAGTAAGCCTTACTTGTGTAAAGAGGTGAATGAATGACCTCCTGATTATAAGGTGTTGTTTGGTGTAACTGACCCGAGCATCCACCTCAATGGTATTTAGAGCAATATTAAAAATCTTTATAAAATAGAGAATTAAATACATAAATAATGTTAAATTTTCAGTTTCAAAATATTACTAGTTTAGTATAGTACTAGTTTTTATAGAATAGTACTAGTTTAATATAGTACTGTATTAATTATTTTCAAATTCTTAAATATTTTTAGGGTGTAGGACCCAATTAAAACCTGCTATTTACATACTTTTTGACTGAAAGTATTTGACATATTGTATTAACTTCATTAACTGTATTAAAGCATTAACTTTGACATACTGTTTTTTTTAATAAACCCTGAGCCTTATTCACAGTAAGCTTAAATTAGCTATTTCACTTATTAATTGAAGTGCTATTACTGTGTGACAGCAATATTTTATATTTTATTCTTTTTATGATAGTTTAGGATTTATTTAAATATATTTCAGTCTTTCAGAGCTATATACATACTGCCCTGTAACAGTCTATAAGCATGTTTATTACTGTAAATTAAATTAGCTTTTCATGAAAGTACCACGTGTGTTTATGTTTTGTTTCTTTTTTTCAAAGCCAAAAAATGTGTCGGGCTTGTTGAATTTCCCAGAGTGTTGAGTTATCGAGAGTCCAGTTTTTGAGGTTCTAATGTTGATCATATGACTCTAAAGTGCTTAAAAAAATCTTTAAAACTCGCTATTCAGCATCTAAAATTTAGAAAATTTCTCGGGGCAAGACCCCCAGTATGCCCCCCCCCCCCCAATATATTTTTGTAAATTGGTGCCCCTGGGAGCCATACCAGATAGGACTAACAGGAGATAATGAACGTATGCAGAGGACTGCACAAATGGCCACAGGTTTGTTTAATTTGTGGGAAAGTGTCACAGAGATACTGAAAGAACTGAACTGGCAGACTCTTGAAGACAGTTGTAAATGAAGTTTCAAGAACTGGCTTTAAATGATTACTCTAAGAATATACTACAGCCCCCAACATATTTCTCACATAGGAATCATGAGGATAAGATTAGAATAATTACTACATACATAGAGGCATTCAAACAATCTTCTTCCTTCACTCAATATATGAATGGAACAGGAAGAAACCCTAGTAGCTAGTACAATGGGACATACCCTTTGCCATACACCTCACGCTGGTTTGCAGAGTGCAAACGTAGATGTAGATCTAACAGCTTGGCTTGAGCCTGGTAGATTGCAAGAGACTATCTGTAGGGAAGTGGAAGAGGCCTCACGTAGGTTTGATACCATTGTCCTGTAAGTGGGCCAGTTTGTGAAATTAACAAGAGATGAAATAGCGTTGACACATGACAGATAATCAGCCACTACATTTTCTGAGCCACAGATATATCAGTTGCTCATTGTATATTGACAGATGAGATCCACCTGCCAAAACCTGCTTGGGAGGAAAGTCAATGGTAGCATTACGAATGGCCTTCATGAGGGGAAGATGATCCATGAAAATTGTTACATTCCTTCCTTCATTGTCTGTGTGAAAATATTTCATGGCCTTGTACACTGCAAGGAGTTCCCTGTCAAAAGCCAACCACTTACATTGAGCTGTAGATAGTGTTTTGGAAAAGAAACGGAGTGGCTGAATTGTGTCACCAACATGCTGTTGAAGAACCGCACTTACTGTGAAATCACATGCATCCACTATAAAAGAGATGCGAGCATCTGGCAAGGGGTGGGCACTAACATTATTTTGAGATCCTTGAAAACTTTCATCATACCATTAGACCACTGTACCTGGCAATTACCAGAAATTAGTTTGTCAGCTGATGTGTTAGTATTGAGGATATGAATAGCTGCTGCCGTTTTCAGGTATTGCCTGTAAATATTTATTGTTCCCAAAAGCGAGCACAATTTACAAAAAGTCCCTGGAACAGGTAGATCGCAAATACAGTTGACCCGGTCTTGTGGAAGATGTGTACCCCCACAGGAGATGGTGTACTTAAGAAAGGTAACAGAGATGCATTGAAGTTGTGATTTATTATGATTAATTTCAGCTCTGTTACATGCCAGCCAGTTCTGTATGATATAGATACAGTAGATTAATACTTGTTCCATAGATCATGAATACGACACTCGTAATGATGTGGAACGTGTCAGGTTAATAAAAGATGTCTGTACAAGATAATACATTACACAAAATATTGCATGATACTAATGTTTAAGTCCCCCCCCCCCCCCCTTAATTTATATCTAAAAATTCAGCTATTGAGTAGAAGGAGTTGTCATCTAGAAATTCTTTTAATTTATTTTTAAATGTTAGTTGACTATCTGTCAGGCTTTTGATGCTGTTTGGTAGGTGACTAAAGACTTTTGTGGCAGCATAATTTACCCCTTTCTGTGCTGAAGTCAGATTTAACCCTGCATAGTGAAGATCATCCTTTCTACTGGTGTTATAGCTATGCAAACTGCTATTACTTTTGAACTGGGTTGGATTATTAATAACAAGTTTCATAAGTGAATATATATACTGTGAGGTTATTGTGAGGATCCCTAGATCTTTAAATAGATGTCTGCAGGATGACCATGGGTGGGCTCCAGCAATTATTCTGATTACGCGTTTTTGAGCAATGAATACTTTTCTACTCAACGATGAATTACCCCAGAATATGATGCCATATGAAAGCAGTGAATGAAAGTAGGCATAGTAAGCTAATTTACTGAGATGCTTATCACCAAAATTTGCAATAACCCTAATAGCATACGTAGCTGAATTCAGACGTTTCAGCAGACCATCAATGTGTTGCTTCCAGTTTAATCTCTCATCAGTGGACACACCTAAAAATTTTGAAAATTCCACTTTAGCTACAGACTACTGTTCAGAGTCTATATTTATTACTGGAGTTGTGCCATTTACTGTACGGAACTGTATATACTGTGTTTTATCAAAATTTAAAGAGAGTCTGTTTGCAGAGAACCACTTAATAATTTTGTGAAAAACATCATTTACAATTACATCACTTAGTTCTTGGTTTTTGGATGTTATTACTACACTTGTATCATCAGCAAAAAGAACTAACTTTGCATCTTCATCAAATTGGAATGGTAAGTCATTAATGTATATCAAGAACAGTAAAGGACCTAAGACCGAACCCTGTGGGACCCCGTACTTGATAGGCCCCCAGTTTGAGGAATCAGCTGTTCTTTTAACATTACATGAACCACTTATTTCAACTTTCTGCATTCTTCCAGTTAAGTATGAATTAAACCATTTGTGCACTGCCCCCCCCCCCTCAAGCCATAATGATTTAGTTTATCTAAAAGAATTCCATGATTTACACAATCAAAGACCTTTGAGAGATCACAAAAAACATGAATGGGTGATGTCCGGTTATTCAGAGCATTTAATATTTGACCAGTGAAAGCGTATATATAGCATTTTCTGTTGAAAAGCCTTTCTGAAAACCAAACTGACATTTTGTTAGTACTTTATTTTTAAAATATGGGAGGCTACTCTTGAATACATTACTTTCTCAAAAATCTTTGATAGAGCTGTCAGAAGAGAGATTGGGCGGTAGTTGTTGACATCCGACGTATCCCCCTTTTTATGCAATGGTTTTACAATGGCATATTTCAGTCTATAGGCGAAAACACCCTGCTCCAAAGAGCTATTACGTACGTGGCTGAGAATCCTACTTATCTGTGGGGAACAAGCTGTAAGTACCTTGCTGGAAATGCCATCAATTCCGTAAGAGCTTTTACTTTTCAGTGAGTTTATTATTTTACTGATTTCAGAGGGGGAGGTTGGTGGAATTACAGTTGTTTCAAACTGCACAGGTATGTACTCTTATATTAGTAGCCTTGACTCTTCTAGTGAAGATCTAGATCCTATTTTCACCACAACCTTTAAAAAATGATTATTGAAAATATTTTCAATTTCTGGTTGTTTGTTAGTACACTTGTCATTCAGTTTTATGGCACTAAAGTCTTCCTGTGCAATGGTTGCCCTGTTTCCCTTTCAATAATATTCCAAATTTCTTTAATTTTATTTTCAGAGTTACTGATCTCAAACATGATACACATGCTTCTGGGCTTTTTAATAACTTTTCTTAGTACCGTACAATAGTTTTTATAATATTGAACAATTTCAGAGTCAGTACTCCGTCTTGCTGTTAGATACAGTTCTCTTTTACGGTTGCAAGATATTCTTATTCCTTTAGTTAGCCGAGGTTTTTTTATATGTTTTCTTGGAATTATGTTTAACTATTTTCTTGGGAAAACAATTTTCAAATACCCTTAAAAATGTATCGTGAAATAAGTTATATTTCAACTTTGCATCGGGTTCCTTATACACTTCATCCCAGTCTAGCTGCTGTAGGCTTTCCCTAAAGTTTGCAATATTTATATTGTTAATTGAACGCACTGCTTTGAAAGTCTGCATGGAGCTATGTCATGTACTGTAACTAGGGGTGCACCATGATATGAAAGACCATTCTCAACAGGATAAGCATTTATGTCCTTAAACTTATCTTGGTCTATAAAAAAGTTATCTATCAATGTGCTGCTGTTCTTTGTTATCCAAGTAGGACAATCAATGATGGAGCTCAAATTGAAAGAAATGAGTAATACTACAAGGTCATTCTTCCTATTACACTGTTTCAGGAAATCAACATTGAAATCCCCAAAAATGATAATTTGCTTCCCCCTGTATGACAGATAGCACAACAAAGCATCCAAGTTTTTTAGAAATAGCTGGAAATTCCCTGAGGGGGACCTATACACTGCTACAATTATGAAAGTGCCATCATTTAGTTTAAGTTCAGTGCCACATGCTTCCATATGTTGCTCTACACAAAATTGTTTAGTTTCTAAATTTTTTACACTGTGGAAGCTTTTGACATATATGGCCAACTCCTCCTGTCATCATATTATATCTACTTACATGTGCAGCTAATTTGTACCCATTGATGCTAACCTTTTGCATATCAGTGACAATGCGATGCTCAGACAATTGATAATTTTCTTGGCATAAAAATAAAGCAATATGGAGATGGAGCAATAATGATAAGTCAAGAGAAATACACATAAGAAATTCTGCAAAGATTTTGAATGGCAGAATGCAATACAATCTCAACTCCTATTGGACGTGAGGACAATAATCAAAACAAAGAAGTTTCATCATCTGTACCCTACTGTGAAGCAATTGGTTGTCTCTTGTAACTTTCAACAGTAACTCATCCAGACATCATTTTTGCAGTCAATAAAGCTCCTCGAGCAATGGAGAAACCAACCACTGAAGACTGGAATAGAGTAAAGCACATTTTCCGGTATTTGAAAGGGACCTTAAATTTTGGAATTGTATACATTAAAAAAGAAGAGTTAAAGATTTACACTGATGCAGATTTCGCAGGTGATAACCGGACAAGGCGCTCAACAACTGGAATTCTTGCAAAGTACTCAGGTGATGCAGTGTCATGGACAAGTCAGTTGCAGAAAGTAGTGGTCACATCCACAACTGAGGCGGAAATAATTGCAGCTAGTGAAGGAGCAAAAGAGTTAGTTTGGTTACGTCGTCTGCTATCAGAATTAGTGGAAATGTCGGGGCAGCCTCCAGTTCTTTACATTGATAATGCTAGTGCATTGAAGTTAGCAAAAAATCCAGAATATCGTCGATGTTCTAAACATATAGAGGTCCGACATTTCTATGTTCCTGAAAGATATCTGAACGGTGAGATTTTCTTGGAACACATTGATGGACACAACCAGTTGGCAGATATTTTGACGAAACCCCTTGAACAAGTTAGATTTCATTTTCTATGTTCAGAAATTGGCATGCAAGAGACAAAGCAATAATTTCATGATTTTTTTCTCCTGGAGGAAGTGTTAAAAGAAAAGAAAAAAATTCCTTGACGTCTATATTTATGTGCTGCTCCATGACTCTGGTGTCAATATCTTTATTCTTGGCTTGTGTGTAACTTCTGTGTTTTCTTTCAGTAAATGTGTTTTTTTCGTATCCAGGGTGTAATTATAAAGTTAATAAAATGTTTTCTTGCCTTTAAAATAATATTCTCAGTTTCTATATCTTCTAAACAAAGCAGAAGCTCATCAATTTTATTCTTCAATCCCCCAATATTTTGATGAAATATACTAACATTATTTTTCACTTTACTTTTGTGAGTATCTTGAACTTTTGTAACATCTTTAGTACTTTCCTGGCTGGACACTGATCTTACACTAAAAAAGAGTTTCCACCATGAGATGTAGTTCCTCCCCCCTTTAAATCTCCTCCTATCAGCCCAGCCAGTTGACCCTTCCCTTTCTTGTTCAGGTGTAGGCCATGTCTAGTATAGTCCCACCTACAGAGTGAATCAACAGGAACCACACCAATGTGTGACGCTGCGCCAGATCCAAGTAGCCGTTCCAACTCCATGGCCAGCTGTAGTTCATGTTCTTCATCAGAGGAGGAGAAAATGAGGATATCAGAGCAAATGAACATGCAATATGTATACCTGAAGCATGGTGCACTGAAACAGATGACAGGAGATCAGGTGACAGGTCAAATTGAGAGTAGTTAAAGAGAAGTGAATCTACAAAACGTTGCCATGTTTGAGCCACATTTTTGAGGCTGTCAGGCATGTAACAAAATTCATGAATGCTGTTTTTGGTATGTCATTCTGCTTCACAGGTATTTGTAAATATGGCAGTACAGAACACTGAAAATGCATGCTCCACTAAGTTGTTGGGTGATTTCTTGAATGTGTGAGATAGGGTAATTGTCTATTACAGTATGTGCATTGAGACAATGATCGTCAATGCAGAGGTGCACTGTGCAATCCTTCTTGGGGACTAAGCATGTCAGGAAAGATCAGTTACTGTCCAATGGTCAAACAACGCACTCTTAGCAAGGTATAATTTGCATGGAGGGAGACAGTGATGATGTACTGGGAAAGCCATCTGTCATGACAATTATATGTGTCACCCCTTTTGTAAGAGCTTTCATTTTAATGGAGGAACATGACAAATGCTGACTGAGATGCCATTGGTATGGGCGAGGGCAAGCATGAGTGTGCCGGAGTCTTAACAGAAATATTACTGGTGTTGAGATATGGCAGTGTAGACATTCAGCATATGAAGCATTCAGCATCAACAAGGGCCTGCTTAAGCCATTGAGATAGACCAGTTCAGCTCTGCATTGGGAGCACATATGTTGTTGACTGCAGGGTGCTCAGATTGAAGCCGAACAATGGAAGTGGAGAGGCAGTTGTTAGAAAAGAGCATTCTATGTGTCAGTATCGTCAGAGGGCTGTGGGGGGAGAATGATCCTAGGAAGCAACTTAACATGCAGTATGTGTATCTGAAGCATGATGAATTAAAACAGATGACAAGAGATCAGGTGACAGGCCAAAATGAATCAGGAAACCAATTCCAAGTGCTGGGTCTTCAGTGTTGGGCACATGGGGCGACCACGTAAACACTTCACTGGGGATGAGTTTAATAGGTACACAACCATGCCATTGACATGAAGTGTCACTTCATTAGCCATTTGAAGGAAAGGTTTTGTTGGTATCACATCTGCTACAGTGAATGAGAGTGGTTCAGCACTAACATCAACTCCAGTGTCAACAGTGAAATGATGATGCGAGGGTAAAACTGAGGCATACAGATGGCCTAATGGAGTAGAGGTTTGACCAGAATGCAATGTCGGTAAGTGGCCCTCACCTTCCTCACAAGCCATGGCGCCTACTGCAGCCCATGTCAAGCTTTTCGAAAGCGTAGAGCTGTTGGCAGTTGTGGGCAGCATCCCCAAAAATTGTGTGGAACCAGCTTTGTGGTTGTATTGGGTGAGGGGCTACACATGAGTCAGCTGGGACCGCTACTCTTCCTGCGGCAGTGGGAGAGGGGAGTGGAAGGGTGGTGGGGTGTTCTGTGCTGGCTCAGCTGTAGTTGGTGAAGTTTGGCAAGAAGCGAATGTTGGTTTCCGTTGCTGGCGGTGAGGTGCCTGTGGATCATTTCATTGTTCAAGGTCAGCCTGTGCCCGACCTCTACAAGCTGATAGAGGAACTATAGGTACTGGCATACCATCCTCAGTAGCAGGGACTGCACTAGGCGAGGGAAGTAGGAGATGGTGTTGAATAATGGCATATGCCTGGTTAATCAACCTTAGTTTATCCTTGAGTGATGGTGGGGTATGAAGAAGCAAATGTAATTGTAATTCCTGTGGCTGTTTAAAGAGCCACAGTGTCCAGAGCGTTAAGTCTGGCATGGATCTGTCATGAACTGAGCACGTAGGTGTACCATGGCTGGGAAGGGGTTTTGTCATGTAAATGACGCTGTTGATTGCATCAGTTGACATACTTCAAAGATGCTTGATGAGGAGTGTACAAGCAGAAGCATATTTGTTATGGTTGGGTGGGTTAGCAACAAGTCACTAATAAGATCAATGTGGTCATGCACATGGTTCACCAAACAAACAAACAAAATGAGTGCCATTGTCTATGATATCATTTATATAAAACAAGTTGTTCATCAAGGTATATCACCCTGCTGGGTTGTCCATTTCTGTCATTGGCAGCTTGCACTTGTGTTGGAATGATATGATGCCCAGCACTGACAAGTCATGTAGAGAAGGAGACAATATGGCAACAAGGCAAATGCAGCGTCATTGGCACAGAAAAGTCATAAGCGAGATGGGTGAAATGAAAGCAGTGGTGTCGGGTTGTGCTGCCGGCATTCCATTGTCTGTGGTCTGGTGTAGTAGGGGGCACCACATAACCATGAGCAAAACATGGTGTGAAAGCATCGAAGACCGTCATGGATGTGTTCGCAAATGAAAGTATGAAATGAAGATTGAGAGCCAAGTGGCATGGTGAAACCAGAGCTAGTACACTGCCCAAGGTCTGCACAGCATGGTAGGTCAGGAAGATGTATGGGTATCCGCGTGTTTGACTCGAGTGTCCCATTGACCAGTGTGGGAATGGGCACATTAAATGTCAGAGTGAGATTGGTGAGAAAGTCAGCACCCAAGGTGTGTGATGCATGTAATGGCTGGCAGGCCACGCTAGGGAGAGGGGAGCTGTGTATGTGGGCCCTGAAACTGTACAGCTGAGTGGTCCATAGTGCGGTGAGGTAGAAACTCCAGAGAGAGGAAACCAGAATCACATACAGAAGAAACTTCCTGGTGAGTTATCAACTCAAATTTCAAAAAGTTCCTAACCAATTTAATTTTTACACACTATTTAATAAACATCTGGATTGACTTAGGCTATATATTTCTTTAATGTGTATGATATTCAAATATATACACTTAGGTGACAAAGATCATGGGATAGTTGTTGTTGTTGTGGTCTTCAGTCCTGAGACTGGTTTGATGCAGCTATCCATGCTACTCTATCCTGTGCAAGCTTCTTCATCTCCCAGTACCTACTGCAACCTACATCCTTCTGTATCTGCTTGGTGTATTTATCTCTTGGTCTCCCACTACGATTTTCACCCTCCACGGTGCACTCCAATACCAAATTGGTGATCCCTCGATGCCTCAGAACACGTCCTACCAACCAAACCCTTTTTCTAGTCAGGTTGTGCCACAAACTTCTCTTCTCCCCAATCCTATTCAGTACTTCCTCATTAGTTATGTGATCTAAACATCTAATCGTCAGCATTCTTCTGTAGCACCACATTTCGAAAGCTTCTTGTCTAAACTATTTATTGTCCATGTTTCACTTCCATACATGGCTACACTCCATTCAAATACTTTCAGAAACGACTTCCTGACACATAAATCTATACTCGATGTTAACAAATTTCTCTTCTTCAGAAATGCTTTCCTTGCCATTGCCAGTCTACATTTTATATCCTCTCTTCTTCAACCATCATCAGTTATTTTGCTCCCCAAATACCAATACTCCTTTACTACTTTAAGTGTCTCATTTGTTAATATAATTCCCTCAGCATCACCCAGCTTAATTTGACCACATTCCATTACACTCGTGTTGCTTTTGTTGATGTTCATCTTATATCCTCCTTTCAAGACACTGTCCATTCTGTTCAATTGTTCTTCCAAGTCCTTTGCTGTCTCTGACAGAATTACATCATCGGCAAACCTCAAAGTTTTTATTTTTTCTCTATGGATTTTAATACCTACTATGAATTTTTCTTTTGTTTCCTTTACTACTTGCTCAATATACACATTGAATAACATCAGGGATAGGCCACAACCCTGTCTCACTCCCTTCCCAACCACTGCTTCCCTTTCATGACCCTCGACTCTTATAACTGCCATCTGGTTTCTGTACAAATTGTAAATAGCCTTTCGCTCCCTGTATTTTACCCCTGCCAACTTCAGAATTTCAAAGAGAGTATTCCAGTCAACATTGTCAAGATCTTTCTCTAAGTCTACAAATGCTAGAAATGTAGGTTTGCCTTTCCTTAATCGATCTTCTAAGATAAGTCGTAGGGTCAGTATTGCCTCACGTGTTCCAATATTTCTACGGAATCCAAACTGATCTTCCCCTGAGATTGGCTTCTACCAGTTTTTCCACTCATCTGTAAAGAATTCGCGTTAGTATTTTGCAGCCGTGACTTATTAAACTGATAGTTCGGTGATTTTCACATCTGTCAACACCTGCTTTCTTTGGGATTGGAATTATTATATTCTTCTTGAACTCTGATGGTATTTTGCCTGTCTCATATGTCTTGCTCACCAGATGGTAGAGTTTTGTCAGGACTGGCTCTCCCAAGGCTGTCAGTAGTTCTAATGGAATGTTGTCTACTCTTGGGGCCTTGTTTCGACTCAGGTCTTTCAGTGCACTGTCAAACTCTTCACGCAGTATCATATCTCCCATTTCATCTTCATCTACATCCTCTTCCATTTCCATAATATTGTCCTCAAGTATATCGCCCTTGTATAGACCCTCTATATACTCCTTCCACCTTTCTGCTCTCCTTTCTTTGCTTAGAACTGGGTTTCCATCTGAGCTCTTGATATTCATACAAGTGGTTCTCTTTTCTCCAAAGGTCTCTTTAATTTTCCTGTAGGCAATATCTATCTTACCTCTAGTGAGATAAGCCTCAGCATCCTTACATGTGTCCTCTAGCCATCCCTGCTTAGCCATTTTGCACTTCCTGTCGATCTCATTTTTGAGACGTTTGTATTCCTTTTTGCCTGCTTCATTTAATGCATTTTTATATTTTCTCCTTTCATCAATTAAAGTCAATATTTCTTCTGTTAGCCAAGGATTTCTACCAGCCCTCATCTTTTTACCTATTTGATCCTCTGCTGCCTTCACTATATCATCCCTCAAAGCTACCCATTCTTCTTCTACTGTATTTGTTTTCCCCATTCCTGTCAATTGTTCCCTTATGCTCTACCTGAAACTCTGTACAACCTCTGGTTTAGTCAGTTTATCCAGGTCTCATCTCCTTAAATTACAACTTTTTTGTAGTTTCTTCAGTTTTAATGTACAGATTGTGGTCAGAGTCCACATCTGCCCCCGTAAATGTCTTACAATTTAAAACCAGGTTCCTAAAGCTCTGTCTTACCATTATATAAATCTATCTGAAATCTGTCAGTATCTCCAGGCTTCTTCCATGTATACAACCTTCTTTCATGATTCTTGAACCAAGTGTTAGCTACGATTAAGTTATGCTCTGTGCAAAATTCTACCAGGCAGCTTCCTCTTTCATTTCTTACCCCCAATTCATATTCACCTACTACGTTTCCTTCTCTCCCTTTTCCTACTACCGAATTCCAGTCACCCATGACCATTAAATTTTCATCTCCCTTTACTATCTGAATAATTTCTTTTATTTCATCATACATTTCTTCAATTTCTTCATCATCTGCAGAGCTAGTTGGCATATAAACTTGTACTACTGTAGTAGGCATGGGTTTCATGTCTATCTTGGCCACAATAATGTGTTCACTATGCTGTTTGTAGTAGCTTACCCGCATTCCTATTTTTTATTCATTATTAAACCTACTCCTGCATTACCCCTATTTGATTTTGTATTTGTAACCCTGTATTCACCTGACCAAAAGTCCTGTTCCTCCTGCCACTGAACGTCACTAATTCCCACTATATCTAACTTTAACCTATCCATTTCCCTTTTTAAATTTATGTGAAAAAACAGATGGAGGAAATATTGTGTACACAAGGTATAACAGCACATTTCACTGGCAAAGCAGTCATTTGTACTTAGGTGATTCATGTGATTATAGCTGCACAGAAAGAATTAACAGACTTTGAACACGAGACAGTAGTTGGAGTTAGATGCATGGGACATTCCATTTTGGAAATCGTTAAGGAATTCACTATTCTGAGATCCACAGTGTCAAGAGTAAGCTGAGAATAACAAATATCAGCAGCACTGCTGTAGATTTGTTAGTGCTAATAGACAAGCAACAGTGTGTGAAATAACCACAGAAATCAATGTGGACATATGACAAACAAATCCTTCAGTAAAGATTGCGTCACATATAGAAGTGTGTATAAATAGTTCCACAGTAAACGGCTACATATTGAGTATAAATTCTGCAATAACTACATCATGAAAGGTATCAGGTTATGCGCAGTGTCGCAAAAATGGATTCATACAAAGTGTTTCGAGGGAACAGAAGAATGGGACACAAAATGTGACTGTGGCATGGAATCCTGTGATGTACTAACGGTAGCTTTGTCAAGATATGATAACTGCATAGAAGAAAGTGTTACTGCATCACTTCAGCAAGACCTTGTGCTTGCAAATCGTTATGTAAATAAGTTAGAGGGACTAATAAAGCAACAGAAATATGACGATTTATAAAACGAGTGTAATGAAAACATATTGGCAATTTTCGTTTCAAACAAAACTTCTGCTTGTAGTGAACAAAATCTTTCTGACGGTATGAAATCGTCAGTAAATAGAGTGCAAAGAAAAATGGGTAATAAAGACACGACAGTGAAAGACAGACAAGTGAAAGTGAATCTAGATCATCTGTGTGTTCTAACGAGAGAAATGTTTCTTCAAAGTGTACTATAAAACTGATGGAACGAGGGCACCTGGAGAACAACAAATATCAAGTTTGTGTATTAGGTGATAGTCATGCAAAGGGTGTGGCACAAATAATAAATGATCGGCAGCCCCAGTTTAGAGTAACAGGCATGGTCAAACCTGGTGCTCCCCTTAATGAAATAGTAAATAATTATGAAAACTTAGTTAAGACTGGAACATGCTGTGTGCTAATAGGTGGAACAAATGACATATACAAAAATGAAAGCCAACTAGCGACAAGGGCACTTCAAACAACTCTAAAAAAGCTGTCAGATCTAAATTTAAAGGTTCTCCTTGTAAGTGTGCCATACAGACATGATCTAATCAAGGAATCATGTGTAAACAAAGAAATAAAGTCAACAAATAATAAATTTAGGAGGATCTGCTGTGCTTTTAAGTGTACAACTTTTGTGGATGCAAACAGCTCAGTGAGAAATCATTTCATGAGGCATGGACAGCACAGGAACTATTATGGAAAAAAGATGATGGGTGAAAAGATACTAGAAGAAATAAGCTGTATATCATTAGAAAAGTTCCCTAAAATCCCACTCCAAATGAGGGCAGAAGCAGAAGAAATGAAAACCTTAACAAGAGCAACATTTGCTGAAGCACTAAAACATCAACATCTGCTATAGTGAATATTAAAATGTCATCAGCTGTCAGAGCTAGTGTAAACAATCAATCAGCATCATCCATTTCTAGTAGGAAAAGTAACAGAAACAAGAAACCTATGGTACAGCAGGATTTTTGGTACCCGGCCATAATGAAAGCTCCAAGTTAACAGTCTTAAATGAAAGGAGAAATACCATCAGTGCTCACTCGCCTGTTCTAAAGATTATGACTCTAAATGAGCAGTGTCTCAAGAACAAATATTGTGAATGTGAAATAGCAGTAAGTAACACCCAACCTGATGTCTTGAGTATTACTCAACATTGGTGTAAGGACCATGAAATTAGTAGTATTCAGATTAATCCATTTAAACTGTCAAATCATTGTAGTAGGAAAATTGCAAAAGGTGGTGGAGTCGGTATTTACCTTAGACAAGAGTTAAAATTTAAAAAGAGATGTGAGGCAGAGAACTTAAGTATTGAAAAGTTTTTGAAGCAGGTGCTGTCCAGCTATATGGCCTGAGGAAAAAAGTCATAGTCATAACAGTGTATAGGTCACCATGTGGAAACATAGAAGTCTTTTTTGATAAATTAGAATTGTTGATAAATACTTTTTACAAAAAAGAAACTGTGATTATTCTTTGTGGTGATTTCAATATTAATCTTCTAGTTGAAAGTCAACAAAAAAAGGCAATTTTTGGACATATTAAAGAGTTTCAACATGTCACCAAACATAAACAATTCAACTAGAATAACAAACACCTCCAATAGCCTCATAGATAACATTTTCTCAAATATGTCAGCAACTGACACAGAGGTAACAAACATAGAATTAGGAGTCTGACCACAAAGCTCTCACCATTGAAATCCCTTTAAGGTCAAAGGAAGATAAAGGTGTAAATAATATTTACAAAAGAAACTTCTCTGTGGACAGCTGTCATCAGTTCATAAGTATCTTAGAAAATGAAATTTGATTAGATGTTATGAAGCAAACAAGTACAGATGAGGCATATAATGTATTTGCATTGATTTATATGATGAACTTTGAGATGTATTTTCCAAAGAAACTGACCAGAATCAAGTCTACTGGACATATTGTTGTGGGCTGGCGGGAGAGCCAACCCGTATAAATGGAGGAAGCCGAAAGGCACGCGTTTAAGCTCACGCAGGCTGGCGTGAGGTCTGGAACAGGACAAGGAATTTAGACTTCAGAAAAAACGAGGTAACTGGTGGAATATTTAACTTTAATCCATTAATATTGAACGTAGCTCTTGTCTGTACATTATTTACAATATCAATAGCAACTGATAATGGCGCCTTGCTAGGTCGTAGCAAATGACGTAGCTGAAGGCTATGCTAACTATCGTCTCGGCAAATGAGAGCGTATTTTGTCAGTGAACCATCGCTAGCAAAGTCAGCTGTACAACTGGGGCGAGTGCTAGGAAGTCTCTCTAGACCTGCCGTGTGGCGGCGCTCGGTCTACAATCACTGATAGTGGCGACACGTGGGTCCGACGTATACTAACGGACCGCGGCCGATTTAAAGTCTACCACCTAGCAAGTGTGGTGTCTGGCGGTGGCACCACATTCCTCCCCCGCAAATCGGCGTACGGTTGTGTTATAAGGCTTCCGCCCGCCGTGGGGAGGACCCCATGTTGACGTATGCGACGAGGTGGGGAGCCTAACAGGCGAGGCTGTGCCACCCGCACCCTGCCATTCGTTCCGCGGAGAGCTAGGAAACGCCTGAAAACCTGCTCCAGGGTGCACGCCAACATGCGGTGTGTGCGCCCGCAGAGAGACAGGAGGGGCCGAAGGGTCAACCCCCATCGGGCCAGGGCACCCGATGGGCGAAGACGACATATGGTCCGGAGCGGGCAAGAGTTCCATGTCGGAGGACAACTGGTCACGGGAAGAGATCGGTGGCGCGTGACCCAGGGAGGCGCCCGGCGGTTGCAGTGACACGCCCACTGCAGGCGTCGCCGGCGGGAGAACAGGCGGCGGCGGCGCGTCGCCATGGGGCAAAATGGAAGGCATCGTCGGTAACACCTGGCGCTGAGGCGAGCCAGTAGATGGGTCCCCAGGGCGCTGACCGGACGGCACCGTCGCTGAAAGCAGACGGCAAGTGGCAGATCCCATGCAACGACAGAGGCACAGCTGGTTGAGATGCCGGCGCACCTCACCAGTGGCCCCCAAAACCAGATACATAGCGCGGCCGAGGCAGCGAAGAATGCGCCCTTCGAGCCAACGCCGTGAACCCTGATAGTGGCGATAGTAGACAACGTCGCCTGGAGCAAAAGCAGGTGTCTGCTGCTGCACAGGAACCTGATGCGGCGGATGTCGCAAAGACATCAAGGTTCGATGTGGACGACCATGGAGCAACTCAGCTGGCGAGCGACCATCTCGGGGCTGCGAGCGATACGAGGACAAAAAGAGCAATAACGTGTCCTCCCGAGAATGCGACTCTTTCAACTTCAACATCTGTGACTTGAAAGTCCTGACCAATCGTTCAGCGGCACCGTTTGACTGTGGCGAAAACGGCGCGGACGTCAGATGGTGAATACCATTGGCCTTGCAGAATGACTGAAATTCTGCGGACATGAATTGTGGGCCATTGTCGGAAACAATAGTCTGTGGAAGACCTTCAATGCAAAAGATAGCAGATAACGCTTGGATGGTGGCAGATGACGTTGTGGTAGACATCCGGACAACAAAAGGAAAATTACTGAATGAATCAACCAGAACCAACCATCGAGCATTCCAGAATGGACCAGCAAAATCGATGTGTAAGCGTTGCCAAGGGGAAGTGGCTTTTGGCCAAGCAAAGAATTTCCGCGGTGGTGCGGATTGTTGTTCGGCACACGCCATGCAAGAAGAGCACATATTCGTAATCGCAGCATCGATTCCGAACCAAGTACAGTGCTGACGAGCAAGCTGTTTCGTTCGCACTGTACCCCAATGTCCTTGGTGGAGAAGCCGTAAGACAGAGGACTGTAACGAACGTGGGACCACGACCCTGGACTGATCATTATCAGAACGCAACAGCAAAACACCACGTCGTACAAAAAGTCTCTCCTTGTGAGCAAAAAATCGGCGAACCAACGGCTCCATGATCCGTGACTTGGACAAGGGCCATTGCGTAGCAACAAAACGCAGAATGGTACCAAGGACAGGGTCGGCAGCTGTGGCAGTAGCTACACGACGAAAATCAATCGGAAACGATTCGACCACGTCATCGGTTTCCGCATCAATGAACATGCAAACAAGTTCGGAGGAATCGAATACTCTATCCTCAGCAACAGGCAAACGGGACAACGCATTGGCGTTTCCGTGCTTAGCAGTGGACCGATACAAGATATCGTAGCGGTACTGTGAGAGGAAAATAGACCAGCGAATGAATTTTTGCGCAGTACGTGGAGGTACAGGCTTGTTCGGATGAAAAAGCGATGTCAAAGGTTTGTGGTCTGTGATTATGGTAAAGTGACGACCATACAAGAAATCATGAAACTTAGCAACACCAAATACGAGAGCCAATGCTTCTTTCTCGATCTGTGAATAATTTCTTTGCGCAGACGAGAGCAATTTGGACGCAAAGGCAATAGGGCGATCATGCGATCCATCTTTGTGCACAAGCACAGCACCGATCCCGAAATCCGATGCATCCACCATCAACAAAAGGGGCTTCTAGGGATCAAATGGCGTAAGACAAGTATTGGAAAGCAATGCCGATTTCAACTGGCGAAAGGCGCGTTCGCATTCCGTCGTCCAGACGAACAGAACACCTTTACGGCGTAAGCGATGAAGCAGAGCTGAAATGGAAGAGGCATGGGGAACATAGCGATGATAGTAATTAATTTTTCCCAGCACACTCTGTAGCTGCTTCAAATTCTGTGGCGAAGGCAAGTCTTGTATGGCACGGAGGTGCTTGGGACTAGGATGTATGCCTTGGGCATTGAGTACATGTCCCAGGTAGGGTAAGTCACGAACAAAAAACACACATTTGTCCTTCCGCAAGCGAAGACCATTTTGTCGCAAGACCCGAAATAATGTTCAGAGATTGGATAAATGTTCTTCTTCCATCTTTCCGGAGATCACAATATCATCCAGATAGTTTGTTGCAGTAGGGACCGACGCACAAACAGCTTGTAGATATTGCTGAAACAATGCAGGGGCGAATGCACACCCGAATGGCAGTCGTTTGAAGCGATACAAACCAAGATGCGTGTTAACCACCAAAACGCACTGGGATTCTTCGTCCACTGGTATTTGCAAGTACGCATCTGCTAGGTCCAACTTCGAAAAATATTTACCCGGGCACAGTTTGTCAAAAAGATCTTCCAGGCTGGGTAAAGGAAAAGTTGCAATCAGTAGTTGTGGATTCACTGTTGCCTTGAAGTCCACACAAAGTCTCAATTTTCCGGAAGGTTTTGGCAAAATTACTAAGGGTGATGCCCAGAGAGAAGCCTGCACACGTTCAATCACACCTTGTGATTCCAAATCGTGTAATGTTTTTGCGACCGCATCACGCAATGTGTGGGGAACATTACGTGCTCTGAAAAATTTCGGTTGCTCATTGACTTTCAGTTCGAAATGTGCTTTATAGTTCTTAGCGCAACCAAGGCCCGGTGCAAAAATGTCTGCAAATTCTTCACATAGACGAGAAACACTGTCTGAAGGCACAGTCTGGTTCACTGATAGGACCTGATTGACTATAGACAAGTTAAACAACTGAAATAAATCGAAACCAAACAAGTTCACTGCAGAAGAAGAACGAAGTACATAAAATGACACAAGTTTTGTTTGTCCCTTGTATGTTGCAAGTAGGCTGCACTGTCCTAACACAGTGATCGCTTGTCCTGAATAACTACTTAACATTTGCGGCATGCAACGGAGGTGTGCCCAGCTGTTTGTATGTGTCTTGATTGATCAGTGAAACTGCAGCTCCGGTATTGAACTGGAATGGTATCAATTTGCCGTTAATGTCCAAGTCCACAAAAAGTTTATTGTCCTGTTGACGACAAGAGCGACTGTCTCGTGCAATGTGAACGGAAACTGGTACAGAATCACTTGTGACTTGACGGGATTTCCGGCGACGTCGACGCACACTTTTTGTGGGACACAGTCACTGTTAGAGAAAGTGGCACTGGGCGGAGTGGAATGAACTACATGAATTTCCATGGGCGAAGTTTCACGAGCCGGAGTATCCTTGGTTTGATTCCGATTCCGGCGTGAAGCAAAGGGCCTGGAACGGTTGTGAGTGTCCAATCTGAGCTTTTTCTGGCAAACTTGTCCTTTTTTATCACAGAAAAAGCAAATAGCTTGGCGTGACGGGCAATTCTCACGCAAATGTCTCTGTAGCACACCGTGGGCATGATTTTAGCACTGCATTTGCTTGCCTGCGCGGCACACGTGGCTGAGAGCCTGGCGGCCGCTGCGCGGCCAGGTGCGAGGACTGTTTACTGTTCCGTGCAGCGCGCCCGGCGTGCCGGTTAACCTGACACACGGGTGGCGAAGTTTCAAATGATTCCTGAGCAAAGTCAAGTGCGTCCTGCCGATCCACTATGTCCATCACTTGTTGAAGGGAGGGATTGACTAGTTTCAAAATCTGTTCCTTTATACGAACATCAGAAACGTTCTGAGCAATTGCATCACATACCATAGTATCTGAATAAGGGAGTCCACATTGACGCTCAAAAGCACAATCCCTAGTAAGGCCTTGCAAAGTGGCAACCCACTTCCGATTAGTTTGACCTGCCGTACGTTTTGTACGAAAGAAGGTATACCGTTTGGCAACTACATTGACTGATTCTTTGAAATATGCATCTAATGCAGACAAAATGTCATTGTTGGACAGAGTTGCCATGTCGTGTCAGGGAAATAATTTGACTATCACACGGTACGTTTGGACGCCAACGGAAGACAACAAAAATGGCTGCCGCTCGTTACCTTGAATTCTGTAGGCGGCGAGATGGAATCCAAATTGGCGTGACCACTCCGTCCAGCTTTCCAGTGCAGCATCAAAAGGACGAAAAGGTGGCGCAACTGCGTGTTCTGGCTGCATGAGCGGTGGAGCGGCGGCCGCCGCATCGTTTTGCATTGCACGTTGACACTGGACGAGCTGTCCAAGGGCATCCAGTAGGGCCTGCGTCTGCTGATTCTGTAAGCGATAAAATTTGGACAGTACATCTGGAGATTGTGGCGAAGCCATTACAAAGGTAAATCAGGGCAATGTCGATAAGAATGTGGAAAACCTCGTCGGCAAAATGTTGTGGGCTGGCAGGAGAGCCAACCCGTATAAATGGAGGAAGCTGAAAGGCACACGTTTAAGCTCACGCAAGCTGGCGTGAGGTCTGGAACAGGACAAGGAATTTAGACTTCAGAAAAAACGAGGTAACCGGTGGAATACTTAACTTTAATCCATTAATGTTGAACGTAGCTCTTGTCTGTACATTATTTACAATATCAATAGCAACTGATAATGGCGCCTTGCTAGGTCATAGCAAATGACGTAGCTGAAGGCTATGCTAACTATCATCTCGGCAAATGAGAGCGTATTTTGTCAGTGAACCATCGCTAGCAAAGTCGGCTGCACAACTGGGGCGAGTGCTAGGAAGTCTCTCTACACCTGCCGTGTGGCGGCGCTCGGTCTGCAATCACTGATAGTGGCGACACGTGGGTCTGACGTATACTAATGGACCGCAGCCGATTTAAAGGCTACCACCCAGCAAGTGTGGTGTCTGGTGGTGACACCACACACATAAAGTTAAGTTCTTGGATGACTCTTGGCATTAAGAAATCATGTGAACACATGAAAAAACTGAATTCAGAGTTGAGGGAGTGTACAGATACTGATTTTATAGAATATGTAAAAAGCTATAGGAAAATATACTGTAGAGTAATTGCAAATGCAACATTACTAAGTAATGATATGGAAATAAAACAGTCCAGAAATATAACTAAAATAGTATGGGAAACTGTGAGGAAAGAAACCGTGGTACCTATCAAAGACAAGGAAATTATTCTAAAAGATGAGGTGAATGAAATGGTAGATAAATATGCCATGCCTAATTATATAAATAATTACTTTTTAAATGTACCCCAGACATTAAGCAGGAAATTTGGGGAGCAGATTAAGATGGAAGCACCCAAGGCAGCCAGCAGTATGATGGCAGTTCCAACAAACGAAAAGGAAGTTTTAAAAGTGATTAAAAGTCTCAAGTCCAAGATGTCAGCTGGAGTAGATGAGGTGATAATAATAGTAGTACAGAAAACAGCTAATCAAATAGCAAAACCATTGGCGCACATAGCAAACTTGTCAATGGCTGAGGGCATGTTTCCACAGAAACTGGAAATTTCTAAAGTTGTTCCCCTGTTGAAAAAGGGTGATAAGCTTAAAACAGAAAACTACAGATCTGTCTCACTTCTCCCAACTTTCTTTAAGGTTTTAGAGATACTAATGAAATATAGAGTCACACATTATCTTAATATCCACAATCTGATAAACAGTAATCAGATGGATTTCAAGCTGGGAGAAGTACCGAAACAGCTGTACTGGAATACACAAAAGAAATAGTCAGTAAATTGGAAGAGGGAAAAAGTGTAGTTGGGATAAATCTAGATTTGTCAAAAGCCTTTGATACTGTTGACCACAGCATACTTTTGGAAAAGCTTGAAGCTATAGGTATCAGAGGACCGGTAAAAAAGTGGTTTGAGTCTTATCTGGAAAAGAGGATGCAGGTGGTTGAAATTACAGCACCAAATATTAATCAAAAAATTAAACTAAGATCAGATCCATTTACATTAATGATATTCAGGTGTCAGAGAGAAAAGCTAGTATCATCTTATTTGCTGATGATACTAGTTCCCCCCTATGAACCATGGACCTTGCCGTTGGTGGGGAGGCTTGCGTGCCTCAGCGATACAGATAGCCGTACCATAGGTGCAACCACAATGGAGAGGTATCTGTTGAGAGGCCAGAGAAACGCGCGGTTCCTGAAGAGGGGGAGCAGCCTTTTCAGTAGTTGCAGGGGCAACAGTCTGGATGACTGACTGATCTGTCCTTGTAACACTAACCGAAACAGTCTTGCTGTGCTGGTACTGCGAACGGTTGAAAGCAAGGGGAAACTACAGCCGTAATTTTTCCCGAGGGCATGCAGCTATACTGTATGGTTAATGATGATGGTGTCCTCTTGGGTAAAATATGTTGGAGGTAAAATAGTCCCCCATTCGGATCTCCGGGCAGGGACTACTCAGGAGGACGTCGCTATCAGGAGAAAGAAAACTGGTGTTCTGCAGATCGGATCATGGAATGCCAGATCCCTTAATCGGGCAGGTAGATTAGAAAATTGAAAAAGGGAAATGGATAGATTAAAGTTATATATAGTGGGAATTAGTGAAGTTCGGTGGCAGGAGGAACAAGACTTTTGGTCAGGTGAATACAGGGTTACAAATACAAAGTCAAATAGGGGTAATGCAGGAGTAGGTTTAATAATGAATAAAAAAATAGGAATGCGGGTAAGCTACCACAAACAGCATAGTGAACACATTATTGTGGCCAAGATAGACACGAAGCCCACGCGTACTACAGTAGTACAAGTTTATATGCCAACTAGCTCTGCAGATGATGAAGAAATTGAAGAAATGTATGATGAAATAAAAGAAATTATTCAGATAGTGAAGGGAGACGAAAATTTAATGGTCATGGGTGACTGGAATTCGGTAGTAGGAAAAGAGAGAGAAGGAAACGTAGTAGGTGAATATGGATTGAGGGCAAGAAATGAAAGAGGAAGCCGCCTGGTAGAATTTTGCACAGAGCATAACTTAATCATAGCTAACACTTGGTTCAAGAATCATGAAAGAAGGTTGTATACGTGGAAGAAGCCTGGAGATACTGACAGATTTCAGATAGATTATATAATGGTAAGACAGAGATTTAGGAACCACATTTTAAATTGTAAGACATTTCCAGGGGCAGATGTGGACTCTGACCACAATCTATTGGTTATGAACTGTAGATTAAAACTGAAGAAACTGCAAAAAGATGGTAATTTAAGGGGATGGGACCTGGATAAACTGACTAAACCAGAGGTTGCACAGAATTTCAGGGAGACCGTAAGGGAACAAATGGCAGGAATGGAAGAAAGAAATACAGTAGAAGAAGGATGGGTAGCTGTGAGGGATGAAGTAGTGAAGGCAGCAGAGGATCAAGTAGGTAATAAGATGAGGGCTAGTAGAAATCCTTCGGTAACAGAAGAAATATTGAATTTAATTGATGAAAGGAGAAAATATAAAAATGCCGTAAATGAAGCAGGCAAAAAGAAATACAAACGTCTCAAAAATGAGATCGACAGGAAGTGCAAAATGGCTAAGCAGGGATGGCTAGAGCACAAATGTAAGGATGTAGAGGCTTATCTCACTAGAGGTAAGATAGATACTGCCTACAGGAAAATTAAAGAGACCTTTGGAGAAAAGAGAACCACTTGTATGAATATCAAGAGCTCAGATGGAAACCCAGTTCTAAGCAAAGAAGGGAAAGCAGAAAGGTGGAAGGAGTATATAGAGGGTCCATACAAGGGCGATGTACTTGAGGACAATATTATGGAAATGGAAGAGGATGTAGATGAAGATGAAATGGGAGATATGATACTGCATGAAGAGTTTGACAGAGCACTGAAAGACCTGAGTCGAAACAAGGCCCCGGGAGTAGACAACATTCCATTAGAACTACTGATGGCCTTGGGAAAGCCAGTCCTGACAAAACTCTACCATCTGGTGAGCAAGACGTATGAGACAGGCAAAATACCCTCAGACTTCAAGAAGAACATAATAATTCCAATCCCAAAGAAAGCAGGTGTTGACGGATGTGAAAATTACCGATCTATTAGTTTAATAGGTCAAGGCTGCAAGATACTAACGTGAATTGTTTACAGACGAATAGAAAAACTAGTAGAAGCCGACCTTGGGGAAGATTCCGTAGAAATATTGGAACACGTGAGGCAATACTGACCTTACGGCTTATTTTAGAAGCTAGATTAAGGAAAGGCAAACCTACGTTCCTAGCATTTGTAGAGTTAGAGAAAGCTTTTGACAATGTTAACTGGAATACTCTATTTCAAATTCTGAAGGTGGCACAGGTAAAATATAGGGAGCGAAAGGCTATTTACAATTTGTATGGAAACCAAATGGCAATTATAAGAGTCGAGGGGCATGAGAGGGAAGCAGTGGTTGGAAGGGGAGTGAGACAGTGTTGTAGCCTGACCCCGATGTTATTCAATCTGTATATTGAGCAAGCAATGAAGGAAACAAAAGAAAAATTCGTAGTAGGTATTAAAATCCATGGAGAAGTAATAAAAACTTTGAGGTTCGCCGATGACATCGTAATTCTGTCAGAGACAGCAAAGGACTTGGAAGAGCAGTTGAACAGAATGGAGAGGGTCTTGAAGGGAGGATATAAGATGAACATCAACAAAAGCAAAACGAGGATAATGGAATGTAGTCGAATTAAGCTGGGTGATGTTGAGGGTATTAGATTAGGAAATGAGACACTTAACGTAGTAAAGGAGTTTTGCTATTTGGGGAGCAAAATAACTGATGATGGTTGAAGAAGAGAGGATATAAAATGTAGACTGGCAATGGCAAGGAAAGCGTTTCTGAAGAAGAGAAATTTGTTAACATCGAGTATTGATTTAAGTGTTAGGAAGTAGTTTCTGAAAGTGTTTGTATGGAAGTGAAACATGGACGATAATTAGTTTAGACAAGAAGAGAATAGAAGCATTCGAAATGTGGTGCTACAGAAGAATGCTGAAGATTAGATGTTTATATCACATAACTAATGAGGAAGTGTTGAATAGGATTGGGGAGAAGAGAAGTTTGTGGCACAACTTGACTAGAAGAAGGGACCGTTTGGTAAGACATGTTCTGAGGCATCAAGGATTCACCAATTTAGTATTGGAGGGCAGCGTGGAGGGTAAAAATCGTAGAGGGAGACCAAGAGATGAATACACCAAGCAGATTCAGAAGGATGTAGGTTTCAGTAGGTACTGGGAGATGAAGAAGCTTGCACAGGTTAGAGTAGCGAGGAGAGCTGCATCAAACCAGTCTCAGGACTGAAGACCACAACAACAACAACTAGTTTAATAGTTAGTGACAAAATATACAAAAATGGTTTAGTGCTAACTAGCTAACACTGAATGCAAAAAAAAAAAAAGAAAAAAAACTAATTATGTGCAATATGAAAAAATAAGTGAACATGACGACCTAAATCCCACCATGGATGGCAAACAACTTGAATGCACATTGATGAGAAGATTAACAGGAAGGACCATGTGGTGAGCTTAGCACTAAAACTAAATTCAGCATGTTTTGTACTTAGAATAATTTCAAGAGTTTGTAGTAATGACTGTACCAGATTAGTATATTGTCTCTCTTTTCAGTCCATTGCATCGTATGAGATAGTATTCTGGGGAAAAACAAATTGTCATCTAAATGAGATTTTCAAATTACAAAAATGTGCTATTCGGATAAGGACCCAGAGTCCACCTCAAACACATTGTAGGCCCCTTTTTAAAGTATTGAAAATTTTAACAATTCCATCATTATACATTCTGAAATGTCTGTTGGTGATCAAAAGAAATCAGGACAAAATGAAAACCAATACAGACTACCATAATTATCATACACGGCAATGTAAGGATCTCGACATACAAGCTGTAACAAGGACCCGAAGTCAGAAACATGTATGTAATCAAGGCATGAAACTTTTTAATACACTACCAAAACATCTCAAAGAGCTGGAAAATGAGGATAAATTTAGAACTGTTATAAAGAATCACATGCTTTACCAATGTTATTACAATGTAAGTGAATTTCTATGCTCTGCTGTATTAGAATATGCTTGACAAATGTCATTACAACATAAGTGAATATCTCTGCGCAACTGTATAAGAATATATGTTTAAGCTAATGTAACAAATGAAATTACATCAGTGAATATGTCTGTCAAGCACATAAGAAAGCATGTTATAAAAACACATATTATTGTATATTGTATTAAACATAAGATAGATTCATATGAATTCAGCACAGATAAAAATTTTGTAAAGATATTATATAGTTGTTAAAATGTACCCTGACAAATCCAATATCACAAATGCGATCATTGGGATGATAATAAATAAATAAATAAAATAAAAGTGCATCAAAATTTGGCATTAATGGACTATGGCAGCAGACGATCATGCTAACAGCATGACATTGCCTGCAGCACCTCTCCTGGGCTCGTGACCATATTGACTGGACCCTCGATGACTGGAAAGCCATGGCCTGTTCAGATGAGTCCTGATTTAGGTTGGCAAGAGCTGATGATAGGGTTTGAGTACAGCACAGACCTCACTAAGCCATGGATCCAAGTTGTCAACAAGGCATTTTGCAAGCTGTTAGTGGCTCCATAATGGTGTGGGCTGAGTTTGCATGGAATGGATTGGGTTCCCTTGTCCAACAGAACCAACAATTGACTGGAAATCACTATGTTTGGCTACTTGGAGATCATTGACAGCCATACATGGACTTCATGAGGATGCTCCACATCACCAGGTCACAATTGTTCATGACTGGTTTGAATAAAATTCTAGACAATTCAAGTGAATGACTTGGCCATCCAGATCACACAACATGAATCCCATCAAACATTTATGGGATGTAATCGGGAGGTCAGTTCATGCACAGAATCCTGCACCGGCAACACTTCCACAATTATGGATGGCTATAGGGGTGGTAGGGCTCAAAATTTCTGGAGGGGCCTCCAAAGACTTGTTGCATTTATGCCACATCAAGTTGCACTATGACAAGCAAAAGGAGGTATGACATGATTTTGGGTTGTATCCCATGACTTTTGTCAATTCAGTGAATATAATACACAATAGGAAAAAGTTTTGAAAAAATTCAGAATGTTCTTGACTGACTTACCTCAAATTTTTACACAATACTCTTAATAAACTTTATGGTGGACAAGGGCTATATGCTTTTCAAACAACAATGTAAAAGTTTTCTGTTAAAATAAACTGCAAAAAAGAAATGTTGTGCTGTGAAAATGTATGATTTCATTTTATTTTTTGCAGTCTTTCTTGCAGATAACTGGGCATTTGAACCATTAGACATGTTATTTCTCCCATATATATTCTTTCTCGTTGTATATATAATTTTGAACAAAAATACTATATTCAGCAATGTGCTGTTTCATTTTCTTCCCAACAGTTGACTGAAACAGAAAACAGGCAGTTGTATTTATGGCTTACCAGCTTATGATTACTACTATGCAATCTGAATTGATCGACTGTAATCCTACCCATTTGCAGATTAACACTATATGTAGCTAATACCCTCACATGTCCAGGAGCAGGAGAAGTCTCTCACATCCCACATACCAAAGATCTAACCTGATTTACCCATTCATTTTAACTACATAATGTTGGCCGTCGCAAATTTGCATCATACTAGTGTGACTCTAATTGGTGTAAGGTTAACTGTTTTCAAGCACCAGTGGTGCTAGGTGCAGATTCTACATGAAGCTACCAATGCTTCTGACATGTGCTGCCATATCCTGAGTGTTTTTGGTACTTCTAGAGTGACATAATTTTTCATTTTTTCCTTCCATGGAGACATTTCTTCATGCACCAAGGAGCTAAGCAAGTTCACTTTCCAATCAAAGTTTCATTGGTGATAACAATAAATAAGGCTCAAGGTCAAAGAGGGATGGAGGAGGAAATTGGTGGACAGGTAGAAGGTAACTGGCATGGAGAGGCAGAAGAGGAAGATCGATGGAGAGTGGACAGAGGAGGAGGTGGAGAACCATAGGGAGAGGAGGAGGCGATGGACAGAGAGTGGGGTGGGAGGAGGAGATTAGGACATATATATATAATTCTCATACATATTTAGCAACTGCAGAGCACTGTCAAGTTTACGTCTGACCACACATGAGCAATCTTTGACTGTCAATTTGCTTAATGGCTTCTGACTGTGAAGATGTATTGTGTTTGTATCATCCCAGTGAAAATAAAAAATGTGCTTGCTCGGCTTCTGGCCATGTCATTGTATGTCCTATGTCTCATCCAAAGCGTAGCACTATATTGGTGACCCACAATGATCAAGTTTGCATTAATTCAGAACATCTATGGGTATTGCACAACTACAATGCTGCTGTTGTGTTACCATTGTGCTGTGCAATTCACAAATTCAGACAGCAGTTCTCATGTCACAATGACAGGTGTACTGGGTAACGCTCTGCATACACCTCATGTTATCAAAAGTGACAGTGACACTCTTCACGACAGAGCTCTGACAGTTAACAATGGTGCTGAACAGTGGAGTGTGTGAGACAGTCTAGTCTGTGATTTCACAATGGACTTCACTTCACTTGTGAACTGAGCTACTTCCAAACCATATCAATCCAACTGGTTAGATTTGTTTTTGCTGTCATTTGTGCAGCACACAAATTCATTAGCTCTGGGCCTGATGCAGGTTACTGCCTTGTCTTGCATTTCACCTACTACACATCAAGTCATGTCACATATGAAGCCCAATTTCGCTCCTGTTCTGCCACTATCGATGACACTGGGGCAACCTAATTGACTGAGGACACATCTGCCAGACCAACCAAGCATCCAGGTCTGTGGTTCACCATTGTGGATAACATTTTTGCTCTGAGTGATGTCATCAGCGACAACACAAAATTCATCATACTGCATATGATCATGCATGATTATAGTCTTGGATACTATGGTTCATCAAGATACTGTGCTGTTTCAACTATCTATGGCCATGCATGAGCAGGAGCCATCAGATGCATGACTCAAACTCGCCGACAGAATGTTTCCTAACATTCATTATCAACAATGGATTAATAATGCTCACAGCAGTGGCCCCAGATACAACTTGCAGCCACAGCAGGAGCGCAACTGACCTCCTGCTTACCGTGAGCAGAACTGATCTAACACAACTGCCACTGACCCTGACATCGCTACACTCAACTGGAATGATTCCAGAATGAAATTTTCACTCTGCAGCAGAGTGTGCCCTGATTTTGAAACAACCTGGCAGATTAAAACTGTGTGCCAGACCAAGACTCAAACTCGGGACCTTTGCCTTTTGCGGGCAAGTGCTCTATCAACTGAGATACCCAAGCACAACTCAGGACCCATCGTCACAATCTCACTTCTGCCAGTACCTTGTCTTCTACCTTCCAAACTTCACAGAAGTTCTCTTGCAAAACATGCGTCCAAAATGCTGTGGAACTTGGCTTTGGTAAACACAAGAGATGTTTGAGGATCTGCAAGGAGACCTTGAAATTCCTTGTCAGAGGCCTGGAGAGCGGCCAGGTTGGATAAGTCGATGATGCGTGAGACAGTATTGACCCATGAGAAAAAATCAACAGGAATGTTTTCTGTGCCTGTAGTGAACGTCTGTTGTGAATTGAGAGACTAAATCAAAGTGACAGAAATGCTGAGGGGGTGGGTCCTCAAGAGGGTTGCAGAAAGCATCTGCTAGTGATTTGTGATCAGTAAGGATGAAGAAAGAACGGCCCTCGACGTCAGGGTGAAAGTGTTTGATGGCTTCATAGACCGCCAGAAGTCCCCTATCGAAAGTGGAATATTTCTTCTGAGCTGTAGCCAGTTTTTTAGAGAAGAAATGAAGGGGAGATACCCTGTCACCTTCGCATTGCTGTAGTACTGCTCCCATTGCAATGTTGCTGGTGTCTGTAGTGATGAACAACTCGGCCAATGGGTCAGAATGGGAGAGTGTCACGGCATGAGGTATGGAAGTTTTTAGAGTCTTGAAGGCCTCCAGCATTGGTTCAGTCCAGCAAACTGGTTTAAGGCCTGAAGTCTGTCTGTCCGACAGTGAGTCTGTCAGTGGGGCCTGCATGGCGGCAGCAGCCAGTAGTAATTTATTATACCCAAGAAACATTGGAGTTCTTTGTAAGTAGCCGGAGGCAGCAGTGATGTGATGGCCTGCACACAGGATTTGGGAGGCTGTATTCCATCTCTGGAGATGGTGTAATCCAAAAATGTGACAGAAAACTGGTGCAAATAGAATTTGTCCTTGTTGACCTCGATGACATTGAAGTTCAAGGTCTTGGATAAATGATTTTCGTGTTCCTCAGCCATGTTGCTGAAAATGAGTCTGTCATCCAGATATGCAAAGCAAAACTCGAACTGTCGTAAGATTGAGTTGATGAAATGTTGCCACGTTTTTCAGGCCGAATGGCATGAAGTTGTATTGGAACAAACCAAGCGGCATGGTAATAGCTGTCTTTGGAATGTCTTCCGGTGCTAAGGGAATCTGGTGATAGGCATGTTTACAGTCAATAACACTGAAGATTGTGGTGCCCGATAACATATGAGTGAAATCATTTATGTTTGGCACTGTGTTATTGTCCATGACGGTATGAGCATTTAGGCTTCTGTAGTTGCAGCACATTCCAAAAGAACTGTTGTGTTTAGTGATGAGGTGAATTGATGAAGACCAGCTGCTGTCTGACGGTTGCAGGATACCTGTCTCTGAAAGTTCGTTAATTTGCTGCCGGGCTGCACGCAACTTAATGGGGTTGAGGCATCTAACCCTGTGCCTAATAGGAGAGCTGGCAGTGGTAACTATCTTGTGTGTCATTCCATCAATGACAGAAGAAACTGAGAACTGCACACAAAACTGAACAATGTCCTGATGTGAAGTTTTTGGAAGAGTGGGCACAATGAGGCATAACCATTAGTGCGAATGGGAAAAGGCAGCACAAAAGTCACATGCCTATTATGTGAGTGCAGCATGCACTTGTTTGGAGACGTTGGCCGTGCGCACAGCATGGAGCGGGTCGGCACGCGCAGCGGCGGTCTGTTGTCAGCCTTGCCTTGGGTAACAGGTGCAGGAGAGAGAGGCATTGGCCTCGCACGGGGAAAAGCGATGGCCGCCAAGTCATGTGGCTGGCGAGTGAGAGAGGGGGAATGTTTATCAACATGCGCGGTGGCTGCCTGTGTGGTGGGCAAGGTCATATAATGCACGTGACTATCATTAGAAGCACTGTTTTGAAACACATGGCACTGAACGTGACGAGCGCGTCAGGAGTACTGTGTCTACCAGATGCGAATTGTCACCCACAATTAATGTTTTTGAACTAACCTGCTGAGTGTCAGAGCTGGTGTCTGCTGGAGAAAAACGATTAGGTGGTGGCACTGTGCACTGCCATTTCAGCAGCGAGGTATGAGCTGCGATGAGCTCATTGGAAGTGTGTGCTATTCATTGTTTCAGCTCGTTGTTTTCCCAGCAGAGATGTGCCACCAAGTCTTATTCTGACAGTAGGTTAGTGACACTGGTCACAATGTCCCCCGCGAGGGCGGAGCACACACTTACTAACTCTCATGTTGCAAGAAAAACAGAATGTGGAATGTAAGTGCAGGAGCCTGGTTTATATGGCCCCCACACGCCCATATCCTTACTGTTGACACCCCACCCCCATCTCTCCATTTATACTATTGGTGTCCTATGTGGATACACAGGATGCTTCTATGGCAGAACAACTGTACTACCACCTGTTCAGCACTCATGTCTTGCCCACCATGACTTTGAGAAATGACTCAGTTGTGTATTGTGAAAGTGCCACACATGGCACAAGTGGTCAAACATATCTGCACTGCATCTCTTCGAGAAATGGCCTGGTCACATCTCACAGTTGTGCCAGCCATGATACAACCAGTGATACACATCTGCACCCATCACTTAAGCAAACACAGACCCTACTCTTGTTAGTGTTCCACATTCTGGGGAGGGTGTGGTGCACAGGGGACTATGTGAGGGCACCTATTGGAATATACATTACTGACATACTATAAGTGGAATATCTATGACTTGACCAAACGCTACAGAGTGTTCTGAGTCATGGTCAGTGTAAGATGTGTGTTCATAAGTCATGATTCAGTAAGGTATAATCAGCTATAGCTGCCTCACTTATGTTGCTGGGACACTCTCTGTTATCCACATACAGAATTTGTCCACACATCTATCTGAGTCAGTTCGTCAGAAGGTTTATCCAAATGCACTAAGTTCTTTCATTGGTTTCTGCAAAAATCTTTCATAGTTCCATTTGTCCCTCTGGAAACAGGCTCATTCAGTTATACACTCTTAATTAAAACTTGCTCAAACTATGACCAAAACTTGTTCATAAAACTTTTCTAAAAAAATCACTAAAGGTTTCCCATTGATCAAATGTTGATTGGCCCATGAAAATGCCCCCTTCAAGAAACTCATTGACAAATCTCCAAATTATCTGACATACTAGGTACAAAGTTATCTTTGTAGTGTTACAAGATATCAACAGGGTGTAAATTATCACAAGGAAAGCTTTTCACTGATAAGTAGGACCTCATGGTACCAATACTCCATAGGTTTTTTGATAAAAAATTTTCTTGAATTTCATTTACTTTTTTCTAATAAATTCACATTGTTTGTAACAGTTTGTTGTACCTCATTTATTTTTTAATCCAGTTTAGTAATTTTTCCATCTGTTTCAGGTATTAAATTATCAACATTTTCCTCTACTGCTTTTTGTACAGATTGTAACTCTTCAATGTCCTTTCCCAGCCTAGGACTCTTCATAACAAACTCATTTACTAAAGCTTTGCCACTATTCTCAACTACATCTACTTTGGAATTCACACACTGTAAGTCAGCTTCTACCTTGTCTTTTAATTCTGAGATTTTATTATTTATTTGCTCACTGTTCTTTTCCATTTCAGACCTTAAATCATTATTGGATTTTATGGTCAGTTCTAAATGGTCACTGTTGGCTTTTATTGCTGATTTTATCCCCCACCCCACCCCCTTCCCCTCTGCATTCTAGATTCCATCTCATCATATTGGTTTTGTTGGTGATTGTAGTTCTGCCATTTGAGAACTGAAATTTCCCGATTGTCCTAACACTGATCCGATCTACTCATTCAAGTCTGGCTTTATATCAGCTTGCAAATTGTCTAAATCTTGCCTCCTAATACTTGTTTCTCTGTGTATTTACTGATACAGACAAAAATTAAAATCTTCCCAACAACAAAGGATCCCAGCACAAAATCCCAAGTCTAATAGACCCTTTCCCCTAGTCCCATCAAAGAGTATTTAGTGAAATGATTTAATTTTAACAATAATATTTCTTCACCTGCACTGTCAGACATTTAAATGCATATCAATATAATCATGATGAGAAATGGCGCTGTAGAATAGAAGTCCCAGTGTTGGTTGTTGCCTAAACTTATTATTATTATTATTATTATTATTATTAGAGGTCAGTAATAATACTCATCTGGATATTTTGAAGAAATTCATGGCTCAGCTCGTTGTCCAATATATTATGGGGTATGATTGCACAGTAGGCCCAGGTTTTAAATCTTCTAATGAAGATATTGATTTGTAGATAATAAAATATGATGTGTTGTCAAGTTCAGTGTATCCAACAAATTGTACTGTGTTGCATCACTTTCAAATGATCACTGATTTTTAACTGATCAGAATCAGAATCAGAATTTTATTGTCTCATAACATACAAGTTAAATCATTGATTTTATGTACAGGAGACTCATCAGCTTATAACTATGATAAATTATACATTGAATACAATATTTTTATATAACCACAATAAAAAAAACAGCACTGTGAGATGAGACAAAGTATTTTCAGCTCCGTGGCGGAAAAGTCATCAGGAGGGTCCGACCAAGACAGTGGAGGGGCATCGGAGTCCACGAAAGCAGGTTTGAGCTTGTTCAATGAAACAGTTTGAGGACGATCTTTAACCATAATGTCGAATGTTGTCTTCCCCCACCAGAGTAGTTTGAAGAGGCCGAGGCAGGGTGATTGCTGGGGTTGTCTAACAGAATCATCCCTGAGCCTAATGTGGGAGCAAGTGTTGAGTGCAGTTGGCACGTAAGTGTCCGGTGGGGAATGGTTGACAGGCGGGAGTAGCCGTGCATGTTTGTAGTGAGTGCACATGAGACTAATGAAATCTGGTGAGGAGGGAAAATCCTCAGGTGCTTGAAGCAGGATAAGTTCCCCTGGTAGGACTGGGTTCCACCCAGCAAGAAATGTGGTCAAATGTGGAGAGAATATATCTGTGGCCCTCTGATGGTGATGGTGGACTGATAAGGTCGCACATGATGAAATCTTCCTTGCGGAATGTTGAACTTGACTAGTGGAGGGGAGGTGTGGCAGCCGAATTTGTTGCGTTGACAGGAGATGCAGCTGCGTGCCCAGGTTTGACAGTCCCGTTTAATATTTTTCCAAATAAAACTCTTGGATACGAGCCGTGTGGTGGCATGGACGCCAGGGTGAGTGAGGTTATGCAGGGTGTTGAAGGCTTGCCGGTGGAATGTGGGCGGGAGCAACGGCTGCAGGATGCTGGTAGAAGAATCACACCACACCTCGTCCAAAATGTCACGCAACTTGGCTTTGGTAAACACAAGAGATGCTTGAGGATCTGCAAGGAGACCTTGAGATTCCTAGTCAGAGGCCTGGAGAGTGGCCAGGTTGGATAAGTTGATGATGCGAGAGACAGTATCAATCCGTGAGAAAAAATCAGTGGGGATGTTTTCTGTGCCTTTGATGTAGCGAACGTCTGTTGTGAGTTGAGAGAGTAAATCAAAGAGGCAGAAACGCTGAGGGGGTGGGTCCTTGGGAGGGTTTCAGAAAGCGTCCGCTAGTGGTTTGTGATCAGTAAGGATGAAGAAAGAATGGCCCTTGACATCGTTTATGTTTGGCACTGGGTAACTGTCCATGACACTATGAGCATTTAAGCATCTGTAGTCGCCGCACATTCAGAAAGAACCGCCGTGCTTGGTGATGAGGTGAATCAGTGAAGACCAGTTGCTGTCTGATGGTTGCGGGATACCTGCCTCAAAAAGTTTATTAATTTGCTGCTGGGCTGCATGCAACTTAATAGGGTTGAGGCGTCTAACCTTTTGCCTAATAGGAGGGCTGGCAGTGGTAACTATCTTGTGTGTCGCTCCGTCAGTGACAGAAGAAACTGAGAACTGCACACAAGACTGATCAACGTCCTGAGGTGAAGTTTTTGGATGAGTGGGGCGCGACTAGGCGTAATCGTTAGCGTGAGTGGGAAAAGGCAGCACGAAAGTCACATGCCTATTACATGAGTCCAGCGTGAAGTTGTTTGAAAAGGTAGGCTGCACGCGTAGCACGGAGCGGATTGGGACACCTTGCGACTGTCTGTTGTCAGCCTTGCCTTGGGTAACCAGCAAGGGCGAGAGAGGTGCTGGCGTCGCACGGGGAACAGTGATGACCGCTGAGTCATGTGGCTGGTGAGCGAGAGAGGGGGAATGTTTATTAACACGTGGGGTGGCTGTCTGTATGGTGGTTGTGGTCGTATCACACATGCTACTGTCATTAGAAGCACTGTTTGAAACACATGGCACTGAACGTGGCGAGTGTGGTGGGGTTGTGGTGTCTACCGGACATGAGTCGTCACATACAATTAATGTTTTTGGACTAACCTGCTGAGTGCTCGAGCTGGTGTCTGACTAACCTGCTGAGTGCTCGAGCTGGTGTCTGCTGGAGAAACATGATTAGGTGGCGGCACTGTGGGAGGCGGGGGGGGGGGGGAGTAAGTAGCGGAAAGGAGAGAAATAAAAAGAAATTAAAAGACTGGGTGTGGCAGTGAAATGACAGCTGGGTAGTGCTGGAATGGGAAAAGGCATTTGAAGGCATTACCTACAAACAAATCCGCAGTACGGCTATGGGCACCGGCATGGCACCATCCTATGCTAACCTATTCATGGGCCATCTAGAGGAATCCTTCCTAAAAACCCAGAATCCTAAACCCGTCACCTGGTTCAGATTCATTGATGACATCTTTGCTATCTGGATTGAAGGTGAGGACACCTTATTCACTTTCCTCCAGAACCTCAACAACTTCTCCTCCATTTGCTCCACCTGGTCCTACTCAACCCAATAAGCCATCTTCCTATATGTTGACCTCCACGTCAGAGATGGCTACATTAGTACCTTTGTCCATATCAAACCTACTAACCACCAGGAATACCCCCACTTCGACAGCTGCCACCCATTCCATGCCAAGGGTCTGTACAGCCTAGCCACCCGTGGTCATTGCATCTGCAGTGATGAGCAGTCCCTCTCAAAATATACTGAGGGTCTCACTGAAGCATCCACTGACCGTAATTATCCTCCCATCCAGTGCCTTATCGTTCCAGTCTCCCACCACCTCCCAAAGACCCACAGTCCGGCCACAGAGGAGCATTCCCCTCGTAACTCAGTACCATCCGGGACTGGAGCAACTGAATTACATTCTATGCCAGAGTTTCGATTACCTTTCGTCGTGCCCTGAAATGAGAAATGTCCTGCCCACTATCCTTCCCATCCCTCCCACCGTGGTATTATGCCATCCACCGAACCTACGCAATATACTCGTCCATCCTTACACAACCCCCGCTCCCAATCCCTTACCTAATGGCTCATATCCCTGTAATAGACCTAGATGCAAGATCTGTCCCATACATCCTCCTACCACCACCTACTTAAGTCCGGTCACTCACATCACCTATCCCATCAAAGGCAAGGCTACCTGTGAAACCAGTCATGTGATTTATAAGCTAAGCTGCAACCACTGTGCTGCATTCTATGTAGGCATGACAACCAACAAGCTGTCTGTCCACATGAATGGCCACTGACAAACTGTGGCCAAAAAACAAGTGGACCACTCTGTTGCTGAACACGCTGCCAAACATGATATCCCTCATCTCAATGACTGCTTCACAGCCACAGCCCACTAACACCAGCTTTTCTGAATAGCGCAGGTGAGAACTTTCCCTGCAATACATCCTACGTTCCCGTAACCCTCCTGACCTCAAACTTTGTTAGTCACTGTCCTCACCCATCCAGCCCCCTCCCTGTTCCCATTCCACCACTATACAGCCGTCATTTCACCACAACACCCGGACTTTTAATTTCTTTTTATTTCTCTTCTTTCCGATAATTATGCCAACCCCCTCCCCACCTTCTATCCTACCCTCCACCTAAACAGCAGCACTTCACTGTCTGCCACCCCCACCATACTATCCCTCCCCATCCCAGCCTCCTCCTTACCCCCACCCCCTCGCCACTCCCATCATGCACTGGTGCTGCTGCTTGCAGTGTGGTTTCAGTTCTCTGAGACTGCAGACGTGTGTACAAGTTGCATTTGTGTGTGTGTGTGTATGTGTGGTGTGTGTGTGTGTGTGTGTGTGTGTGTGTGTGTGTGTGTGTACTGCTGACAAAGGCCTTAATGGGAAAGCTATAATTGTGTGAATCTTTTTGTTGTGCCTATCACAACTCAGCATCTCCACTATATGGTGAGTAGCAACTTTCCTTCTTTGGTATTGTTACATTCCATCCTGGATTTTCCATTGTTTGATACACTACAGTTAATATTTCAAAAGTGTTATTAAAAGTGGCTAATACTCGACATTACATATTATGCAGGCTACATTATTGGGATTATCTTCCCATCCCTGACAGTTTTCAGCTTGCCACAGTGATCAGGAGAAGAGACACCAGCTACCAAAAGCAGCAAATTAGGTAAAATGAATTAGTTACAGAATGACCTAGACCTGAACATTGAGTCACAAACAAATCTTTTTTTTCCACATAATGCAAGCATCCATATCACAGAAAACACCCAATGTCAATGACAAACAGCTGCAAATAAAACTGCATGTTAACTAAATGGGTTTGTTTGAGGGGAATAAACTGTCGATAAACACAAAAAAAAACAACATTCCTAACTTTCTGTTTACAAGGTGATGCATGTGACACAAGTGTGACAACTTCAACAAAATTATATCTTCTTTGGAAACCAAGTTTTTAGACATTTGCCTTCAAAATAACTTCAAGTGGCAAGTGGCAAGTGCAGTAATAGACAGGAACTGTGATTGTTGTGTACAGATGCAAGCTGAGCTGGCGACCCTTTGCTCACAGCTTCAGGCTGTGTTGGCTTCTGTCACACAGCTTTAGGCTGCTGCCAGGGGTTGTCACTGTGGAGGATCGGACGTGGCGATGTGGGGGACGTCAAGCACGTCCCACGTGTCCTCCGATCAGTCCACTGCTGTGACCTCCCCGGGTACTACCTGCACTGAGGTTGACCCCTCACCTGTGGTCGAGTGGGAGTTCATTCCAAAGTCTGGCAGGGAGTGAAAACTTTCTGTGGGGCTGATCGTAGGGCCTCCCTGGTTCGTCTGATGAACAGGTTTCAGGTGTTATCTGTGGCTGATGATGTCTCTGACCCGAATGCAGTCGTCCACCCCATTCCAGAGGAAGCTTCTCAGCCCGCAAGGTCTGGGCATTCACAGAGTGGGTTTGCTGGTAGTTGGGAGCTCCAACGTTAGGCGCATAATGGGGCCCCTTAGGAACATGGCTGCCATGGAGGGGAAGGAAGCCAGTGTGCACTCTGTGTGCATTCTGGGGGGAGTAATTCCAGACGTGGAAAGGGTGCTTCCAGATGCCATGAAGAGTACAGGATGCAGCCAACAGCAGCTGGTGGCTCATGTCAGTACCAATGATGTGTGTCACTTTGGATCAAAGCAGATTCTGTCTGGTTTTGGGCAGATAACGGAAATGGTAAAGACTACTAGTTTTGCTTCCAAGATTAAGGCGAAGCTCACCATCTGCAGCATTGTTGATAGAACTGACTGTGGTCCTTTGATGCAGAGCCGAGTGGAGGGTCTGAATCAGAGGCTCAGGCAGTTCTGTGACTATCTAGGCTGCAGATTCCTTGACTTGCGCCATCAGGTGGTGAGTTTCTGGGTTCCGCTTAATAGGTAAAGAGTCCACTGCACACAGGAGGTGGCTACATGGGTAGTGGGAGCTGTGTGGAAGGGACTGGGCGGTTTTTTAGATTAGACGGTCTCAGGGAACCACAGAAGGGGCGTCCGTCAGAAAGTGGGCAGGTAAAACACAGTAAGGTAGTTATAGAAATGATTGATATTGTAGTTGTAAATTGTCATAGCTGTGTTGGGAAAGAACCAGAGCTTCAAGCCCTAATAGAAAGCACTCAAGCTCAAATAGTTGTAGGTACAGAGAGCTGGCTAAAGCCGGAAATAAGTTCAGCCGAAATTTTTTCAAACGATCTAACAGTGTTCAGAAAGGATAGATTAAATACAGTTGGTTGTGGAGTATTTATTGCTGTCATAGGAGTTTGCCTTGTAGCGAAATTGAAGTATAGTCCATGTGAAATAGTATGGGTAGAGGTTATACCTGACAATCGGACTAAACTATTAATTGGATCATTTTGCCGACCCCCCGACTCAGAAGACATAGTTGCTGAACAGTTCAAAGAAAACTTGAGTCTCATTTCAAATAAGTACCCCGCTCATACAATTAGAGTTGGTGGTGACTTCAATCTACCCTCGATATGCTGCAAAAATTATACATTTAATGCCGGTGGCAGGCATAAAACATCATCTGAAATTGTACTGAATGCTTTCTCAGAAAATTATTTTGAACAATTAGTTCATGAGCCCACTTGAAGCGTAAATGGTTGCAAAAGCGTACTTGACCTTTTCACAACAAATAAGCCCAGACAAATAGTGAGTGTTGTGACGAATACAGGGATTAGCGACCACAAGGCAGTTGCTGCTAGGCTGAATAACGTAACACCTACAACCACAAAAAAGAAACGCAAAGTATATCTATTTAAAAAAGCTGATAAAAATGCTCTTAACGCCTTTTTAAGAGACAGTCTTCACTCCTTCTGATCTGATTATGTAAGTGTAGACTAGAAAAGTTCTGGAATGTTTTCAAAGAGATAGTATCAACAGCAATTGAGAGATATATACCACATAAATTAATAAGTGATGGTACTGTTCCCCTATGGCACACAAAACGGTTAATAAGTGATGGTACTGTTCCCCTGTGGTACACAAAATGGGTTAGATCTTTGTTGCAGAAGAAATGAAAAAAGCATGCCAAATTTAAAAGAATGCAAAATCCCCAAGACTGGCAAAGTCTTACAGAAGTTTGAAATATGGCACGTACTTCAATGCTAGATTCTTTTAATAATTTCCACAACTAAATTCTGTCTTGAAATCTGGCAGAAAACCCAAAGAGCTTCTGGTCATACATAAAGCATACCAGTGGCAAGACACAATCAATACCTTCACTGCGCGATAACAACGGTGAAGTCACTTATGACACTGCCACTAAAGCAGAGTTACTAAACACGGTTTCCCGAAACTCCTTCACCAAAGAAGACGAAGTAAATATTCCTGAATTCCAATCAAGAACAACTGCCAAGATGAGAAACATAGAAGTAGATATCCTCGGTGTAACAAAGCAGCTTAAATCACTTAATAAAGGCAAGGCCTCGGATCCAGATTGTATACCAGTCAGGTTCCTCTCAGAGTATGCTGATAAAATAGCTCCATATTTAGCAATTATATACAACCATTCGCTCACAGAAAGATACGTACCTAAAGACTGGAAAATTACTCAAGTCACACCAATATCCAAAAAGGGAAGTAGGAGTAATCCACTAAATTACAGGCCTGTATCACTAACATCGATTTGCAGTAGGGTTTTAGAACATATACTGTATTCGAACGTTATGAAGTACCTCAAAGAAAATGATTTATTGACATATAGTCAGCATGGATTCAGAAAACATTGTTCTTGTGAAACACAACTAGCTCTTTATACTCATGAAGTAATAAGTGCTATTGACAGGGGATGTCAAATTGATTCCATATTTTTAGATTTCCAGAAGCCTTTCAACACCATTCCTCACAAGCGTCTTCTAGTCAAGCTGCATGCCTACGGTGTATCGCCTCAGTTATGCGACTGGATTCATGATTTCCTGTCAGAAAGGTCACAGTTCGTAGTAATAGATGGAAAGTCATCGAGTAAAACAGAAGTAATATCCGGTGTCCCCCAAGGAAGTGTTATAGGCCTTCTATTGTTCCTGATCTATATTAACGACATAGGAGACAATCTGAGTACCCATCTTAGATTGTTTGCAGATGATGCTGTCATTTACTGTCTTGTAAAGTCATCAGATGATCAAAACGACTTGCAAAATGATTTAGATAAGATATCTGTATGGTGCAAAAAGTGGCAATTGACCCTGAATAAAGAAAAGTGCAAAGTTATTCATATGAGTACTAAAAGAAATCAGCTAAATTTCAATTACACGATAAATCACACAAATCTGAGGGCTGTAAATTCAACTAATTACTTAGGGATTACAATTACAAATAACCTAAATTGGAACGATCGCATAGATAATATTGTGGGTAGAGCAAACCAAAGACTGTGATTCATTGGCAGAACACTTAGTAGGTGCAACAGGTCTACCAAAGAGACTGCTTGCACTACGCTTGTCCGCCCTATTCTGGAGTACTACTGTGCTGTGTGGGATCCGCATCAGGTGGGACTGATGGATGATATCAGAAAAGTACAAAGAAGGGCAGCTCGTTTTGTATTATCACAAAATAGGGGAGATAGTGTCACAGACATGATACGTGAATTGGAGTGACAATCATTAAAGCAAAGGCGTTTTTCAATGCGACGGGATCTTCTCATGAAATTTCAAACACCAGTTTCCTCCTCCAATTGCGAAAACATTCTGTTGGCACCCACCTACATAGGGAGAAATGATCATCAAGATAAAATAAGAGAAATCAGGGCTCGCATGGAAAAATTTAAGTGCTTGTTTTTCCCGCGTGCCATTCGAGAGTGGAACGGTAGAGAGACAGCATGAAGGTGGTTCATTGAACCCTCTGCCAGGCACTTTATTGTGAATAGTGGAGTAATCATGGAGATGTAGATGTAGATGTAGACATATAAACCAAGTACATGGAACAATAAATGAACTATTTTATAATACACAAAGGAATTACAGACCTGGGCTGAGAGTGGGCAGTGATTGAAATAAATGGGAACAGTTGAAAATTTGTGCCAGACTAGGATTCAAATCTGGGTCTCTTGCTAACTAGGCATACTCTGACCACTGAGTAATACAGACACAGTGGCCATTGCGACTGCATGGACTAACGTTGCACACCATCCATCAGACTCAAATTCTCAACTTATCCGGGCAATACAAATGTTGCGCCCCTTGCCCATTATTGTAAATACTCATGGTATTTCGCCAATTCCCATAAGAGTCTGAGTTTTGTGTGCATCTCCATTGAAGAGATCATTGACAATCTTGCCTTAATGATATATACGTGTGGTGTCTGTTGTTTTAGACATGTCCAACATCAATGTCTTGTGTCACAGACAAGACCAAGACTGTACTGTTTTATCTATTGTATTGTCTCGTGTTTCATGTATTATCAAGTGAATGAAGTGTGTGGTCTCACTAATAACAAGCACTTGCAGCACTCATTGTGATTCAGTGTTTCCCACAACCTTAGAAGCTGCTTCTTCTACAACATATCTCTATAAGTGGACCCAGGAATGTAAATTTTGGCCTTCATCAAAGTATGTATTTTTCCTCTAACATAAATGTGGGTAATTAAAGTAAGCTAGACGTAACTGTCATAACTATAAGTTTGAGTAGATTAGCACTAGTCATAATTTGCTGTTAGTATACTGTACAGGAGCCAGCAGTGCTTATTTCTGCCTGTTACATATAAACACTCATTCCACATCCCTGAAGGCTTATCTGAAATATGTAATGCATGACCAACTCAAAGCATTTTTCCAGAGAGACCAAAATATGCCATTTTTAAACCACTCTTTAAGAAATGGGATAAGAGAGACATCAATAACTACCAATCTATTTCACTGCTGACATCTTTCTCCAAGGTTTTGGAGAAGATTATGTATTCTAGAATAGTATCTCATCTTCGCAACAGTAGTATCCTTAGCAAATCCCAGTTTGGGTTTTAGAACGGTTGATCCACTGAGAATGCCATTTGAACATTCATTCACCAGATTTTACAAGCATTAAATAATATAACAGTGTCGATTGGTATTTTCTGCAACCTCTCTAAGGCATTTGACTATGTGAATCACAATACTCTCCTATATAAACTGAAGTTTTATGGGGTTGATGGTATAGTTAACCGATGGAAAATGTCGTATGTAACAAAAAGGGTGCAGGAAGTTGTAACTTAGTAATTCAAGCAATATAGTTCAGGGACATATTTCTGACTAGGGCCGCTATCAGAAAATAAGTACCAAACTATAGCATCCCATTTAAAAAAACAAAGTTGACCTTCATATCTCTGAAGTGATCCCACCTAGCAACAAAAAACCAATGTCATATTATGGCCCTCATTGTCCCATGCAACATTTGTCCCACACACTTTACAGCTACTATCATACTTTCGGACTTATTCTAGGTGGAAATAGTTAGTGACTCACCCTGAATATGTATGAAAATTAACACAAATAGTTTTTTAGTCCTATTATTAGATTTTTCTCAGGTAAGTGAATGAGATCTTTCACAATATCTTAAGAATTTTGGAACAGGAAATGTAACATAAGTTCTTGAATACTTACCAGTGCATTGAAAAAAAACCAATGCACTGATGATTGTTCATATCAATAATTCATCGCTCTTTTTTGCATCAGAAGTCCTGGATTTTGCATTTGTTAATTATATATGTGATATGGAATGGGTTTTATGCTTGTTAAATAAGTTTTAACAACTCTGTTATGTAAGTTCATCATTTTGTTAATAGTTTTCATTTCCAACAACTGTCAACTTAGAAGTCACAACTGCAGTAATGGATCCTGTATTGAACTGCTCTACACTCCACCCCACCTTGGCCTAACAATGGCCTTTATATCTATTCATGACAATCTGTAATTATTTTTATATTGTTACAGTTCAAATTTTTTATAATTTACAATGAAAACAAGTTTGTTCACATTGATTTAAACACAATAACAAATTTAGCAGGAAGAAATAACATATTTTAAGTAAATTGTTTTGTAACACAAAAAGTGTTTATATAAAATACTTTATAAAATAAGGTCTTGTAACATTTGATGAAAAAATAAGTATGATTTCATCACAAACAGATTATCAGTCGAATTATCTACATTAATGCTAACTAAAATCTCAAATCTACATACTTTTCTACAAATATAGGTGCTCTGTAGCATACTGAATACCATAAAAGCTACATTTCCTTAGACTATGATTCTATTCTTCCCTGTTCTTATAAAATTTCTGTTAATGTATTTTATTCTTTAAGTCAATTATTATTCCCAGTTACATTATACGGTGATTTAAGTTAGTTGAAAATGACATTATCTAAAATATGGGTATGTCCAATGAAGAAACAGTGTATACTAAAGAGGCTTGTCACGTAGGCCTACTACTATTGGTGAATCTTGGCTTGTCACATTACACAACAAAATGTTAAAAAGATATTGAGAAGGATCTGAATAAAACATAAGTTTGAAGAAAAGTACATAACTATGAAATATTCTAATTATTCATGGAATCCAAACACTTTGATGTAGTTGCACCTAAGGAAGAAGTTGCTGTATACAGGTCAGTCACGGTAATGGCTGTTAGACAGCATTGAAGGAAACAGATAAATTAAATTTGTATGCAGTGCTTGTTCTCAAATACTATGTAGCAAGTGCAAGAAAATTTGACATTGTTTGAATAAAATATAAATAGGAATTTTATGCTTCATTGTTACTTGAGAACAAGTCAGTCACAACTTTCAGAAGAATGTCATTGGCTCTCTCTTGAAAATAGCTAGAGTAGGTTGATGTGAGAACTTTTGCATCATCACCTTGACAGCTTCTGCATCAAAGTACAGAAAAAGAATGGAAAATAATCTGAAAATCGAGGTCTATTGAATGACAATCGGTTTGGCTTCAGTGAAGGTAAAGTCACTGGTGAGGCAATAATGATGTTAGACTTGACAATGGAAGCAAGGCGTAAGAAAAATTGAGACACTTTCATAGGATTTGTTGACCTAGAAAAAGTGTTCAACCAAAGAGATAGTGCAAAGTGTTTAAAACACTAAAAAAAGTAACTATTTGCTAAAGGCGAAGGCAGGTAATAGACTGCCAGAAGACAAAAGTAGTACACTTGGAATGACAACATCAGTTTTGATATGATGATGGCATATGCCACATAGTAGTAGTTGATGTATTGATGTACTAATAATGGTTTCAACATCGTCCAACAACAGGTAGCAAAGTGGCATAGCTACCATAGTGCTATTTGTATCTACCCTTTATTAGGAAATGCTCACGACCAGAAGGATCAGTGTGGTGCAGACATGTGAAGCAAAGCAGGCAACTGTGCCACAACAATGCCCTCGTGCTTCCTACAGCCAAATGAGTGAGTTTGAAAGGGGTAGAATTGTGGCCTTGTGAGTGGTGGGATGGTCCTTTCGGAGAACTGCCACACAAGTTGGATGTGTTGTGTCAGTTGTGCAATGACACTGGTATCAGTGGTCACATGAACATTCTCACACCATTAGATGAGGTTCTGGATGTCCACACAGCACAGACACCTTCCAGGATTGTTGTACTGTAAGAGCAGCAAGGGCAGATGGTACAACTACCACTGCACAGATAAGAGGGCTTGTGAGCCGAGACGCAACAACACAGACTATTGTGAACCCGTTATTAGCAATGGGACTATGGGCACACACACAACTCTAGCCCATCTTCCACTCATGCCACAGCACCAATGTGCACGACTTGACTGGTGCTGCTGGAGGATCACTTGATAGATGGAATGGGATGCCATGGGCTTCAGCGATGAAAGCAGATTCTGCCTGCATGCAGGTGATGGTTGTTTGTGCATACAATGTAGACCTGGTGAGCGCTGTCTCATAGAGTATGTTCGTCCAGGACACACTGGCCTGACATCAGGCCTTACCATCTGCTGTTTGCTAATTTACAACTCTTGTTATCCTTTGGTGTTTCTAAAAAAATTGGTAAATTTGTGGTAAGACCTTATGAGACCAAACTGCTTAAGTAATTGGTCCCTAAGCTTACACACTACTTAATCTAACTTAAAAATAACTTATGCTATGGACAACAGACGCACCCATGCCCGAGGAAGGACTCGAACATTTTATGGGGGGAGCCGCACGGACAGTGACAAGATGCCTCAGACCGCTCGGCTACCCCACGTGGCTTAGGTGTTTTGTAGGGGATGCTAACCAGTACTCAGTAAGTGCAGAGTGTTGAAACTTCCTGCCAGATTAAAACTGTGTGCCGGACCGAGACTCGAACTCGGGACCTTTGCCTTTCGCAGGCAAGTGCTCCACCAACTGAGCCACCCAAGCACGACTCACGCCCCGTCCTCACAGCTTTACTTCTGCCAGTACCTCGTCTTCTACCTTCCAAACTTAACAGAAGCTCTCCTGCGAACCTTGCAGAACTAGCACTCCTGAAAGAAAGGATATTGCGGAGACATGGCTTAGCCACAGTCTGGGTTGTTTCCAGAATGAAATTTTCACTCTGCAGCGGAGTGTGCGCTGATATGAAACTTCCTGGCAGATTAAAACTGTGTACTGGACCGAGACTCGAACTTGGGACCTTTGCCTTCTGCGGGCAAGTGCTCCACCAACTGAGCCACCCAAGCACGACTCACACCCTGTCGTCACGGCTTTACTTCTGCCAGTACCTCGTCTCCTACTTCTGTAGCTCACATCTGTGCACAATTAATTTTTACAAGAATCTTGTGCAGCCATTAATTTATATAAACTGTTATAACTTCCTTAATTTTGTATAGGCTTATTGGAAGACCCAAAACTTGATCTCTGTTCCGTCGAGAAATAGTCATTTTCGTAAGTAGACGCAAGACTCGATGTTGCGGCCCCCTTTATGCACTGTAAATATTGTGATCAGTGGCCCTTGAAGCTATGGCAGGTAAAATCCTGGCTACGTGTCTGTTACTGCCGTACTGCTCATCTCGTCGATGCACTGTCACCTGCCTGTCCTTTGTCACTCTCTGCCCCTCCAAGGCACCTCTCATTTCTACCTGCTCAGGCTCATGCTGTCTCCTTTGTGCTACATGCGGTTTTTATAAATGGGCCCCCAATGTTGTTTGTTTCCTGCCGGCCATGACGTTCATGGATTCCTGACCGACCTTTTCTGTTACTTGTACATGATCAGCCAGAACATTATGACTTCATACCTAATAGCCTGTACGTCCACCTTTGGCACAGGTAACAATGGCGATGCATCGTGGCATGGACGCAATGAGGCCTTGGTAGGTCGCTGGCTGGAATCGGCATCACAGCTGCACACACACAAGTCACCTAATTTCCTTAAATTCTGGAGAGGAGGGGGGAGGGGGGGGGGCTGGTGGAGGGATGATGAGCTCTGATGCCACATCAAATCACATCCCAGATGTGTTCGATCAGGTTCAGATCTAGCGGGCTGAGGGGCCAGCACATCAATTGGGACTCGCCACTGTGTTCCTGGAACCACTTCATCCCACTCCTGGCCTTATGACATGGCGCATTATCTTGTTGAAAAATGCGATTGTCATAGTGAAACATGATCTTCACAAAGGGGTGTATGTGGTGTGCAACCGGTGTATGATACTCCTTGGTCGTCACAGTGCCTTGTACAAGCGCTCCTGGACCCATGGATTCCCACGTGAATTTTCCCAGAGCATACAGCAGCCACCAATAGCTTGTCTCCGTTCCACAGAACAGGTGTTCCCTGGAAGACGACTGGTTCGGCATGATCAAGATGGTATCGTTATTCACCAGACCATGCAACGCTCTGCCACTGTGCCAATGTCCAGTGCCAGAGGTCATGTGCCTATTTCAGTCATAGTTGTCAATGTCGTGGTGTTCACATTGGTACATGCATGGGACATCGGCTGCAGAGGCCTGTCGTTAGGAGTGTTCAGTGAACTGTGTGTTCAGACACACCTGTACTCTGCCCAGCATTAAAGTCTGATGTCAGTTCTGCCACAGTTAACTGCCCGCCCTGTTTCACCAGTCTGCCCAGTCTACGACATCTGACATCTGTAATGAGGGGTGGTCTCCCAACCCCACGGTGTGTGGACGTGGTTTAAACTTGGTTTCGCTGCATATTGAAGACAGTCACCTGAGCAGTCCTTGAACACCTGACAAGTTGCACACACGCACACACACAGACCAGTATACATACATCAAAAAAGTCTTGCATCACCCCGGTTCCCAGAACTCCTGAAGACAGACGTTGACTGTGGATATTGTATCAAAGACGCAGTCCCTTGACTGTTCAGAGATGTCATTAAACCCGCCCAAAGATGTAAATAACCATGCATGTGCAGCACCTGTTAGACGGAGGGGGTCCGATAGCCGATCAGTTCCATTCATTCCAGCAGGAAGGAGGTACACGGCTCGTGTTGTCTGTAGTTCAACCACCCCTAGACGGTCAGTGCTGCGGTTCAATCGCGTCCACATTGTTATGTTGTGCCAGAAGGGCTCTCAACAAGGGAAGTGTCCTGACGTCTCGGAGTGAACCAAAGCGATGTTGTTCGGACATGGAGGAGATACAGATAGACAGGAACTGTCGATGACACGCCTCGCTCAGGCCGCCAAAGGGCTACTACTGCAATGGATGGCCGCTACCTAAGGATTATGGCTCGGAGGAACACTGACAGCAACGCCATCATGTTGAATAATGCTTTTCGTGGAGCCACAGAACGTCATGTTACGACTCAAACCGTGCGCCATAGGCTGCATGATACACAGCTTCACTCCCGACATCCGTGGCGAGGCCCATTTTTGCAACCATGGTACCATGCAGCGCGGTACAGATGGACTCAACAACATGTCGAATGGAGCGCTCAGGATTGGCATCAAGTTGTCTTGACCAATGAGTGTCGCATATGCCTCCAACCAGACAATCGTCAGAGACGTGTTTGGAGGCAACCCGGTCAAGCTGAACGCCTTAGACACACTGTCCAGAGAGTGCGGCAAGGTGGAGGTCCCCTACTGTTTTGGGATGGAGTTATGTGGGGCCAACGTACGCCGCTGGTGGTCATGGAAGACCATGTAACGGCTGTACGATACGTGAATCCCATCCTACGACCGACAGTGCAACCATAGCGGCAGCATATTATCGAGGCATTCGTCTTCACGGACGGCAATTCGCGCCCCCATCGTGCACATCTTGTGAATGACTTTCTTCAGGATAACGACATAGCTCGACCAGAGTGGTCAGCATGTTCTCCAGACATGAACCCTATCGAACATGCCTGGGATAGATTGAAAAGGGCTGTTTGTGGACAACGTGATCCATCAACCACTTTGAGGGATTGACGCCGAATCGCCATTGAGGAGTTAGACAACCTGGACCAACGGTGCCTTGCTGAACTTGTTGATAGTATGCCACGACGAATACAGGCAAGCATCAGTGCAAGAGGACGTGCTACTGGGTATTAGAGGTACTGGAGTGTACAGCATTATGGACTACCACTTCTGAAGGTCTCGCTATATGGTGTTGCAACATGCAATGTCTGGTTTTCACGAGCAATAAAAAGGGTGGAAATGATGTTTATGTTGATCTCTATTCCAATTTTCTGTACAGGTTCCGAAACTCTCGGAACCGAGGTGATGCAAAACTTGTTTTGATGTGTGTGTATACAGGGTGGTCCATTGATAGTGACCGGGTCAAATATCTCAAAAATAAGCGTCAAACGAAAAAACTACAAAGAACGAAACGAAACTTGTCTAGCTTGAAGGGGGAAACCAGATGGCTCTATGGTTGGCCCGCTAGATGGCACTGCCATAGGTCAAATGGATATCAACTGCATTTTTAAAAATAGGAAACCCCATTATTTATTATATATTCATATAGTATGTAAAGAAATATGAATGTTTTAGTTGGACCACTTTTTTGGCTTTGTGATAGATGGCGCTGTAATAGTCACAAACATATGGCTCACAATTTTAGACGAACAGTTGGTAACAAGTAAGTTTTTTAAATTAAAATACAGAACGTAGGTACGTTTGAACATTTTATTTCGGTTGTTCCAAGGTGATACATGTACCTTTGTGAACTTATTATTTCTGTGAACGCATGCTGTTACAGCGTGATTATCTCTAAATATCACATTAATGCAATAAATGCCCAAAATGATGTCCGTCAACCTCAATGCATTTGGCAATACGTGTAACGACATTCCTCTCAACAGCGAGTAGTTCGCCTTCCGTAATGTTCGCACGTGAATTGATAATGCACTGACGCATGTTGTCAGGCGTTGTCGGTGGATCACGATAGCAGATATCCTTCAACTTTCGCCACAGAAGGAAATCCGGGGACGTCAGATCCGGCGAACGTGCTTCGACGACCAATCCACCTATCATGAAATATGCTATTTAATACTACTTCAACCACACGCGAGCTATGTGCCGGACATCCATCATGTTGGAAGTACATCGCCATTCTGTGAAACATCCTATAGTATCATCGGTAGAACATTACGTAGGAAATCAGCATACATTGCACCATTTAGATTGCCATCGATAAAATGGGGGCCAATTATCCTTCCTCCCATAAAGCCGCAACATACATTAACCCACCAAGGTAGCCATCTTGGATTTTCCGTCGCCCAATAGTGCATATTATGCCGGTTTACGTTACCGCTGTTGGTGAATGACGCTTCGTCGCTAAATAGAACGCGTGCAAAAAATCTGTCATCGTCCCGTAATTTCTCTTGTGCCCAGTGGCAGAACTGTACACGACGTCCAAAGACGTCGCCATGCAATTCCTGGTGCATAGAAATATGGTACGGGTGCAATCGATGTTGATGTAGCATTCTCAACACCGACGTTTTTGAGATTCCCGATTCTCGCGCAATTTGTCTGCTACTGATGCGCGGATTAGCCGCGATAGCAGCTAAAACACCTACTTGGGCATCATCATTTATTGCAGGCCGTGGTTGATGTTTCACATGTGGCTGAACACTTCCTGTTTCCTTAAATAACGTAAATATCCGGTGAACGGTCCGTACACTTGGATTATGTCGTCCAGGATACCGAGCAGCATACATAGCACACGCCCGTTGGGCATTTTGATCCCAATAGTCATACATCAACACGATATCGACCTTTTGCGCAATTGGTAAACGGTCCATTTTAACACGGATAATGTCACGAAACAAATACCGTCCGCACTGGCGGAATGTTATGTGATACCACGTACTTATACGTTTGTGACTGTTACAGCGCCATCTATCACAAAGCGAAAAAAAGTGGTCCGACTAAAACATTAATATTTATTTACGTACTACACGAATATGTAACAAGAAATGGGGGTTCCTATTTAAAAAAACGCAGTTGATATCCGTTTGACCTATGGCGCGCCATCTAGCGGGCCAACCATAGCCCCATCTGGTTTCCCCCTTCAAGCTAGACGAGTTTCGTTCTTTGTAGTTTTTTCGTTTGATGCTTATTTCGTGAGATATTTGGCCCGGTCACTATCAATGGACCACCCTGTTTAGAAGCCGAAACGGCCAATGATCTCTTCACTGCGGATGCACACCAGGCTCGAACTCGTACGGGAATTGGCGAAATGAGGCGAGTATTGAGGACAGTGGCAAAGGGCACTACATTTGTAGTGTGTGGCTAAGCTGAGAGTTCAGGTCTGACAGGAGGCCTACTAGGGTAGTCCATGCAGTTGCAATGACAACTGCGTCGAGGTGGCTCAGTGCTCGCAGTCTGGCTTTCATTCCCGCTCAGGCTGCGGAGGCGAGCTAATCGCTGCATGCAAGCGCTAGCTCTCCAGCATGTACGGACGTGGCGGAAAGGGAGGCAAAGCTGCTGCCCTGCTGCAATTGCTGGGCCTCGTGCTCGGCGCATCAGAAGACGGCGAACGCAAGAAGACGGCGGAGCGGAAGGAGCAGTGCTATCGCTGCCAAAAACTTGGCCATGTTGCCAAGTACTGCCGTAATGCAGTGGCTTGCTTTCGTTGTGCCCAAGCACACGATTCGCGCCACTGCGCCAAGAAAGACGCCACACGCTGCTGCGCCAATTGTGGCGGCCCTCATGCGGCGAATTACCGCGGCTGCAGCTACATCAAGAACTGGAGGCGCGATGACAAAGTTAGACGGAGACACAAGATCACCAAGAAGGCGGATACAGCCGAGGCCGTTGCGTCCTCGCCACCCCCCGCCTCTGGCGGATCCGTGGTGGCCGATGACGTGGTTGTACCACCGGACGCAGTCAGCGAGGCGTGCGCCAGGGTCCGCGCCGCCGCCGATGAAGAAATTGCTGCCCTCAAAGCCGCAATGGCGGAAGAGAGGGCAACACTCCAAGCCGAACTAGCCGAGGCTCGGCTGCTGGTGCACAGTCTCCGTGATGCATTGGCCAGCCAGCCCCTCCCAGCACAGAAGAAGGATGCCGACACGCAGACTGCCGTCCCCGTGGAACCTGTAGTAATACAGGAAGCCACGAGGGTGGAAACACAAGACGCAGCCGCACAGACAATTGTCGTGGCGGAGAACATGGCAACCCAAGTCATCATGGAGGAGGCTCCTTGCCCCCTCTCTAAGACGCAGTTGCAGAAGGTAGTGTCCATTCACTTGGACACTCTCAGGTCCTACAACGCCCGCCCTCCTCTCACGCCTGTCCAGTGGGAAGCTCTCTTCGTTTCAATAGAACAACAAGAACAACAAGAAGACTACGCAAGCCAGGAACAAGGGGCGAGGACCGCTGAAGACGCCGATGCTGCCAACTGGGAGGATGTGACACATCCTAAAGTGTCACAAGCAGACACTCACCACAACAAGAAGAAGAAGAAGGACAAGAAGAGATACCCAGACGCCAGAAGGACCTAGAAGACTCTCCTCCTCACTGTGTCCGGCACCCATCACCATAATCATCATCATCATTAAATATCCGCTCTGTCAGTCGCTGACTGACAGTCCCAGGCGTCGACAGGGCCAGTTAAGTAATGGCCCCTAGCCAATGCATACTTGTCAATTCACGTGACCTACCGCCTGTCTCCGACAGGCAATTCACATGAACCCAAATACGCACAACCGTCCCAGTTATTCCCAAAAGTCCCAGCATACCTCAACCCATCTCAGTGGAGTAAATGTCTAACGACAACAAACTCCCCCTTAACATCCTCAAGAAGAGGAATTCAAGTGCGAAGAGAGAGAGAGAGAGAGAGAGAGAGAGAGAGTCTGGCTTTAGCTGTCGCAGCGGTCGCACGCTCCTGAAGTTTGCTCCGGGAACGTTCAGTGTTTACGCCAGTGTTTTCGTGTTTCGTGATCGTTTATTGGGGTTTCGGACGTGAATTAAGCGTTATCAATTGAGCATTCGGTCTTCGTTCGTGTCGTCTTTCTACGTAGTGCCTTTGGGATTTCGGCGTTGTCCGAGATTTCTTCGCTGCAGAACACCATGGCAAACTCCGTGAGAAAAAACACCGTGATTGTCACCTTCGACAAGTACACTCGTCGAGTACAGCCCTCTGCACTTGAAATACACGACTGGGTTACCGAGGTAATTGGCCTTCATTTTGAATCTGTTCATACCATGCAGCTAGACTCTGATGAATACTGCATTTTTGTAAAGTTTAACGATTCCTTGAGTGTAGACCGCTTTCTGGCAAAATTTGGTTATGAAACGGAATTTGTATACCGTGATGGTACTAAAAGTACTGTAAAACTCCGGAATTCCGAGTCTGTAATTAGGAATGCTAGGGTTTTGAATATTCCCATAGAAGTAGACAACTCGAAAATTAAAGATGTCCTTTCAAAGTATGGGGTTGTCAGGCAAATAGTCAACGAAAGGTGGGATTCGCATTTCAAGCTGCAGTGCTTTAACGGCATTCGCTCCGTGGAGATGGAAGTGAAGGCAAATATTCCCTCCCACATCTTTGTTGACGGGCACAAGGCGCATGTTATGTACTCAGGGCAAACCCCTACATGTCATGTATGTAACGAGTCTGGTCACCTCCATCAGGACTGCCCTCGCCGTGTTTTTGTGCTAGCAAATAACCTTACGCAACGCCGGAAATTAACACTCAACGATTTGTTGCCAGCCAGTAATACGACAGAGCCGGCGGCTGTCGTGGATCCTGTTACTACCTCTAAAAATGTTGCACTCAATGTTAATGACTTTCCGTCTTTAAAACCTGCATTAACTGCTGAAATTCCGTCCCGTGACAGAGAGATTCCCACTAAGAAGCGTCCTCTAGAGGACTCTGAAAAAAATGTTGATGAGGACTCTTCCTGTGAAACACCCGTTGCCAGGAAGCCGAAGCCCAGTCATGAAGATCTGTTCGAAGGGGAAAAAGGAGATGAAATGCAGGTCGATGTGGCTCCCACTTCCGCACAAGGACTTATACCGCCACGAACAGATAGTGACGCAGCTGGTAGTGACCTTTCACGGAAATGTGACCCTGAGCCTGAGGTCACAGCTGCAATAACCGCATCAAGTGCACAGCCCATACAGTGCGAACAGTACGAGGAAGTACCAAGTAAACAACCTGCTGACTCCGAAGCGCAACGCCGCGCCGGAGGAGGAAATAAACTAGCATCACCGCCTCGCCAGCAAGACAACACAACAGACACCACGCCGGAACCAAATACTGACGACTCGCAAGCCAACGCCGTTGCGCCAGACGGCCACCGCCGGCGGCTGCGACCGAAACCGGGTTTTGCTGCCACGCGTCATCAAGCGAAAGCCACACCAGAGAAGAAAGACATCAAGAAAAAGGATATTAAATATGAAGTCATCAGGGCCAACAATGAAGAGGAGAAAGAAGAGGGCCACAGTGACTTATGGCAATGCATTGTCAGGATTTCAGGATACTTTTCTTCTCAAGCTCTTTGTTTAAAAGCAGTGTAAATTTTTCTAGGAAGTTAGTTCATGTAATGGGCACACAGCTTGTAAAGCTCGTGACTTGTAGAGAAGCACGTTGCTGCTATAATCATACCGATCCTCATCCCAAATAGCTTCTTCTGGTATGTCTGTGATGCAAGCTTATAGCATTACTACTATTGACATTAATAAAATACAGTCACCCTTGAAATTGGCAGCACCAAAAGAATTCTTGTACCAGTGTGGGACAGATATCGCGTTGCTACAAGAAGTTGCGATAACGGAATTTCGGATCCCAGGCCTTTTTTGAAATTGTAAATGTTTCTACGGAAGCCAATATCGATACAGCCATTCTTATAAGGGAAGGCATTCCGGTGACTGAAATCGAACGACTAGAATCAGGAAGAGCCATAGGCATAAAAATTTTCGATGTGACAGTGATTAACCTTTACGCCCCATCAGGAAATTCCCACAAATTGGATCGTGCGAAGTTTTTTCAAGATGAACTGATTTATTTATTGAGGAAAAATCCGTGTTCTCTTATACTCGGTGGAGATTTTAACTGTGTTTTGAACCAGAAAGATCAACAACCCAATTTCGACTACTTGCCACAATTAAAAAAGTTAGTAAGTGATCTACACCTCAAGGATGTGTGGGAACTTCAGCACCCGGCGTCAGTCGGGTTCACGCTTATAACCAGCCACTCCCGCAGCAGACTAGGTAGAATTTACGTGTCACCAAATTTGCAAAATTATTTATTAAACGTTGAAACTATTCCCGTGTATTTTAGCGATCACAGTACACTTTTAACTTGCTTTAATTTAAGTGTACAGCCAACCCGTCGATTCAGAGGCCAATGGAATTTAAATATCTCTGTTTTAACTGACGAAGAACTGGTACAGGAAATAAGAGTAGCGTGGACTATGTGCCTCCGCACAGTAGACAAGCACCCAACAGTCATTGACGGGTGGACTAGGAGGGCTAAACCAAGGCTGAGGAAAGTTGTCATGCAGTTTAGTGCAGCGAGGCACAGGGAGTTGAGGAATACCATGGAGTTTTATTATAAAGTTTTAAGAGACTTATATCAACAGGCCCATGATGACGTAATTCGTCCGAATGATATCAAAAAAATAAAAGCCAAGTTATTAAGCATTAAACGGCAACAGATGGAGGGACTAAAAATTGAATCGAAAGCCACATCAGTCGTAGCGGATGAAACAGCTTCTCTGTATCACTTGGTGCGGCATGCCATAAACAGACGTCAAACTTTTATTGATGAAGTCCAGACGCATACTGGTACGAGGTTCACATGCCAGAAAGAAATACTGGATGAAGTCCACAGGTACTATAAACCTTATATGCCCCTGCCACAGTGGAAGATGCAGCTCTCGAGGACTTTCTCACTATTTTAGGTCCACAATTGTCGGGAACAGACAACGCTGACATCCTGTCACCTATTACTAAAGATGAAGTGCATGAGGCAGTGCGTAACTCACCTCTCAAAAAATCTCCGAGACTTGATGGCCTCCCTGTGGAGTTTTATACCCGCTACTGGTCTATAATTGGGGACAAGATCACTTCCATGGCAAATGAGGTCCTGAACGGGAAAACGGTCCCTGCAGAGCTCAAGAAAAGTAAAATAGTACTGATTCCTAAGAGTAAAGGAAAAACCAACTTAAACAATTTTCGGCCTACTAAATTCTGATTACAAAATAATTTCACGTATTATCAACAAAAGACTCTCTGCCTTTTCCAACAAAATATTGAGTTATCATCATTCTTGTTCTCCGACCAGAACGATATTCGAAAGTCTATCTGCATACAGAGACGTCATTGCAATTACCTCAATGACAAGTATAAAATGTGCTTTAATCCTTATAGATTTCAACAAAGCTTTTGACCGCGTTAGTCATAGATACCTCTTTGAAACGCTGTCAAGAATGGCTTTCCACCCGCAGATTGTCAACATGCTAAGAAATATTGCAACAGGTATAAATGCGAAAATAGCAATCAATGGCCAAACATCTAAACCCATACAGATAAGACGAGGGGTTCCACAGGGCAGTCCCTTATCTATGTTTTTATTTTCCGTATCTTCCTCCGCACTGTCCATGCAAGATTAACAGGCATAACATTGAGTGGTGAGAAAACTGTCATACGAGCTTATGCTGATGACGTGGGCGTTGTAATAAGGAATAAGGAGGAGACAGTTACACTGGAAAGAGAAATCCAAAGGTATTATCTAGCGTCGGGAGCGACAACAAATGAAAACAAAAGTAAAATATTGAATCTACGGGGCCTAGATCACCTCCGACTGGCATGGCCAAAACAAGAGAACAAACATAAAACTTTGGGAATAACGTTAATGGCATGTCTGATGAGGATGGCTGCTTTTAACTGGACGGAAACTAGGAGGAAAGTTCATGGTGTTGTAATGGAGAACATCCATCGAACTATGGTCCTGGTGCAAAAAGTCAGATTCATCAACTCCTGCGTTTTGTCTAAAGCGTATTTCACTGCGCAGGTATTTCCAATCCCTAAACTAGTAGCGAAAGGGATCATGTCCACTGTTACCAATTATTTATGGCGAGGAGACATATTCAGGGTTGGTGCGACTACCGTTATACTGTATGTCAGAAACGGGGGCCTCGGTTTGGTGGATATTCGCAATAAAGCGTTCCTCAAACGGACTTTACATATACTCAGAGAACTTCCACAATGTATAACCGCAAAGCTCTTTGAGGCTGTGACACCCCATAGCCTGCAAGCACAGATTGATGTGCGAAGGATTAATGCCCGTCTGCAGTATGTGAGGAACTTTTTCCTCGAAGCAAGTTATCTTGGTGACGAAATCAGAAGCAACACATGTATCACAGCGCGCGACATCATTCTTGAAATGAAGTTAAATGAGGGCAGAAACAAAATTGAAACGAAATTCCCAAATTGTGACTGGAAAGCTGTATGGCGGAACATCAACTATGCCGGGCTATCTACAGACGCTATTTCCGCATGGTACAAAACAGTTAACAATGTCATCAGCACCAACGAGAGACTATATGGGATCGGCTTAAACCAGACACACCTTTGTGGAAAATGCAATCTGGTGGATACACTCATCCACAGATTCACCTGTGGTGGCAATGTGCATAACTGGAATTGGACCAGGCAACAAATCGCCTTTCTCACCAGATCCTCTACGGAATGCATAACGCCATCGCTCCTCCTGAGACCAGACATGACATACTTTCCGAAATTAAAAACCAACGCCATTAGCTGGTTACTGGGAAAATATGTTAGTTATGTCATCCACAAACTTGGGTCGGACAACGAGATAGAATTCCGCGTTTACATGAAGAGTGAATATGCAAAAATCAGCGCGTATCGCAACCACAAGAAGCACTACGGCAACATGCTGAAGATCATTTTTGAAAGAATGGGTGTCGGTTAAATATGTGGAACCACTACAACACCTTGAACGAGAACGAACAGAAGAAAATTAAAAGTCACTTGGTTTCTTATTATTATTTACTATTACCTTGCTTCCGGAACTTCTATGTTACACGAAAATTTTTTTTTTTTTCTTCAAAACATTTTGTTCAGAATTACTCGTGTTCGACTTCCGAAGTATTTGTGTGATTCAAGAAGAATTGTTAAGTTTTTATCAGTGTTCCGTTTCTACTCAGAGAAGAGGTTTCTTTGTCTTTCTTACATCGGAGAATGGGAATTTTGTGTTAAGATTTCTGCACACTTAGTGCTATGACCCAACAGGGAACATGAAAAAAGGGATGGGAGGGGTTTTGGGCCTCGATGCACTGGCAGTGCCGTGAAGAGACCCCACTGCTAGTGCGGCGTGTACCACGCCCTGACCATCCAAAAAATTAAAAAAAACGAATAAAAAATAAAAGTGGTAAAAAAATTGCATTACTGGAAAAAAGGATGGATAGAGCGTCGTTATAAAAATGGTAAAAAAGTGGTTAAGGCGTTTAAAAAAAAGTGCTCAGAGTACCTGCCTAATAAGCAGAAGAGCTGGGTTCAAACCCCGGTCCAGCACAAATTTTCACCTATTACCATTGATTTCAATAAATGCCTTCTCGCAGCCCAGGTTTGTGATTTCGCTGTGCCTTTTCTATTACGATTGACTTCACTCCAGATGCAGAGTTTGATCAGAGCTAACTCACTGAATGTGTATACGGGAGCCAGAGTGGAAGCTCTAGCAGAAATACCGTTTCTGTTTATATTATTCGTCGTCCTAGCTGCAAAAAGAATTAAGCCTGAGGCTTCCTGTCAAGTTCCAACGACACGAGACTGAAAGTAAGGCTGAATTACATTTCTATCGGTGCTATAGTGATTGTTAAACTCGATTGTACTTTACTACGCGAAATCGTGATGAAAGTTGTATCTCATTGCTTCTCTCCAACCAGTGAACTTGTGCGCTGCGTCGCTCGCTGTGCAACACATGATTTAGTGTGGAATTCTGACCACAGTGTAACTTGGAATTTTTCACAAATAGAAACACTGAAAGAGGAGGTAATTGCAGGAATCAGTGTTATTGACCTAGGGGCGAGTCAGGGATCGAGCATCGAACCACTGCGCAGCCAAGCACTCATTATTGTTACACTGTAGAAGTAGTGTTACAATATTATGTAACTACTATTTAAATTTTCTGTTCTGATTGTTGACAATATAATCATCGTCATTATATTTAATAACACTCAGTACCCCTATCGCTGTCCACGCTCCGTGGGACTGAACCATATGCCCTATCTTAATGAATCGACTAACGGTAACATGAATTTATTTATTGGTAACAAACATTTGAGTGACTATCACACGAGAAATAATTTTTTCTGATGGGAATTTGTAAATTTTGTGTAATTTATAAAATTCCAGTAGAACATATTCCTCAAATATCTGACATCGCAAATAGCCTGAACGCATGACAGTAAAAAATATAATTATATTAGTAAAAATAATACATTCTCCAAAATTCTCTCTTGACCTCACATTTCTGCATTTACTTCCATTCTATTCTTTACCTTCTGTCAACAAATATAAAAAGTGAATGTAAGATAATAATTTTTTCTTTAGTAGTATGTGAAAAGCTAGACGAACTAGTTACTTTGACCACCCTTATTTTTCTATTCAGCCCTTTTTCCCTTGACTTCTCATAAAATCTTGGCGTCCGCAGAAGAGCAAACGACTCGAGCTAGAACTGGCTGGACACAGAGAATATCATAACGCACTTGAAAGAAAAGTACTTCAGTATTCGCAAAGGTAACTGTCGTCACGGGGAAATTCTGGAGGGGCGGAGAACAGCGATAATGTGCGCTGGTGCTGCGCTCTGGCAGCGTGGCGCCGACTTACCACATCTGCGCTGCCCGGCAGCGCTGAAGAATGGCTCCCGCGATCGAGAATGCACCTACGGAATGCGCAATGAAACGTTGCGCTTGCAGCGGCTCTCGGGGCCGGCTAATGCTGCGGTGAACAGGGCTGCAACCTCACTCACTGCTCAGATGCGAAGGGATATCCGTCATAAATTGCTACGTTTCGAATTCCTCGAATTACTGCTCTCCTTCTCTTCTTGATGGTATTCTGGTACTGTATCAGAAAACAGGGAAGAATGTGAATGTCAATTTGCACGAGCAGCTTAACTGGCCACTAAATACTTTCGCTATATGCAGGAAAACTTCTGCTTGCTTCCACGTCCTCCAGAGATTTCGGAACAAAGCAGCCAATAGTTCTACTGGACTACCACTACTGCGATGTAATCTAACAATGGCCTTGTAATGAGAAATGTACTCGATTGGTACTAACCATGATTGCTTGGGTCTGTTACACCTGAAACATCCATCTGTTTGACCTAGTCACTGCTTTACACGTCCAATTTCGATGATAGCGCCCAGACAAGTTACTGACTATCATACGCCATGTCTACAACAGTACATCGGTACCTCAGCGCCCATGCACCCAGTACCTCCTATCTGAGATTATATAACTGTTATTTTATCGTTATCGAAACACGTCTTACTTACCTAATATCCTAGCTGTGGCCGTCCTTCTCTGATGCTACTGTCTGCCTCTGGAACAAGTTACTCTGCAGTCTGCGCAGAAGTCGCTGTTCTGCTGCTTTTAAGAAGAATATGAAATATTTCCTTCGGTCATCCTCGTAACGTTTCCCAAAATTTGACGTTATGTGGCCGGTTCCCTCTGTCAACCAGTCCCGCCACTTGTTTTCCCCTGTCTCCATTACTTGTGCTTTATCACATTCCTCTTTCTCTCCCCCTTTCCACTCTTTCTATGTCGATTGCAGCTAGCGCTCACACTCTACATCTGTGTGCCTGTAATTTATCTTCATTGTCGATTTCTCATAAAGCAACGTAAATTGTGTTTGTTTCTCTTCATTACGGCTATTTCTAAATATTGGTTTGTGTATTAGACGCTACTTTAAAATGCTGCAGCGCAGTACCTGAGACACTGCACTGACGATCAACAGCAGCATTTAATTAAGAATGAACTCGCAAATCGCTATTATGGTTCCGCAGCAGCTATAGAATATGTCAGATGCTTATTGTAATGAATGCAAGTAAAATATAAAATGCTTGGTGAAATGTAAGAGCCCTACTATTGCCATGTTGAAATAAATCAATAAACAAGAAACTTCTAGAAATATACTAATTAAAATTATTTCGACTTACCAAGATTTTATTCTGTACCACAATCTTCACAGCGATTCCCTGAAACTGAATTCGCCGATCGCAACATTCCTGCTGTAGTGTAGGGTTCAAGTGGGATGGGCTTTGTGCTGGGGGCTGTGTAAACACGGGACCGAATTTCACAATTACTTTATTTAACATCAAAATACTTGGGATAACATAACAGAGATACACTGAAAGGTGGCTACACTGAGTCACAGCGCCAGAGATTGCGCCAAAGATACTACATTACGGCTATTTCTAAATATTGGTTTGTCCTCCGCCTCCACTGGTGCAGTAGTAGCTCAGAGGATGTCGAGGGCAGTTGTTGTTCTGTTGGGCGAGAGAGTAGATGCTGTTCGGTTGGTGTAATGTATAGATGGAAGATGTTGCAATGATCACAGTGTATTTTTCGTCAATATATATTAAGGTAAAAAAAAAAGTATTACAGATTTCTTTAATGACAATGCCTCTTGGTTACAGGTTCAGCCAACAAAGCATCTGGCTCGTGTTTATGTATTAGACTTGTAATTCTGGTTTCTATGTGCAATTATAGTATTTATGGTTTTTCAATTAGTTCATTGTAAATGGTGTTTAAAATATCTTGTCGTATTGAGGAAGAACCGAGCCAGATACATGTACGTTGAGTCACACTACCACACACAGAACAGTAACACTTGTGCTTTGTTGTTTCGTAGCTTTTATAGTTGCAGGGGACTTAATTAATCAATTGTGTTAATGGAAATTTCTTGTCATTCTTTATTTTTATTTTATGCAGTCAGATTGCGTGCTAATACTACTCAGGGCCAACCAATTACGAGACTTCGTAACCGGACACACAGCTACTAAAATTATTGTATTTCTCCCTTCTTTTTAATTAAGCCCCCATGCAACACTTTCAATAAATCAAAATATTCTGTTGCCCTAAATATCCTTGAGCAGGGCTCCATGCAATCAGTGCAAAAATATCTTTCATTAAATAAAGAAATAAAATCTAGCCTTTGCCCTAATATACAGGGCTATTACAAATGATTGAAGCGATTTCATAAATTCACTGTAGCTCCATTCATTGACATATGGTCACGACACACTACAGATACGTACAAAAAACTCATAAAGTTTTGTTTGGCTGAAGCCGCACTTCAGGTTTCTGCCGCCAGAGCGCTCGAGAACACAGTGAGACAAAATGGCGGTAGGAGCCGAGAAAGCGTACGTCGTGCTTGAAATGCACTCACATAAGTCAATCATAACAGTGCAACGACACTTCAGGACGAAGTTCAACAAAGATCCACCAACTGCTAACTCCATTCGGCGGTGGTATGCGCAGTTTAAAGCTTCTGGATGTCTCTCTAAGGGGAAATCAATGGGTCGGCCTGCAGTGAGCGAAGAAACGGTTGAACGCATGCGGGCAAGTTTCATGCGTAGCCTGCGGAAGTCGACGAATAAAGCCAGCAGGGAGCTAAACGTACCACAGCCGACGGTTTTGAAAATCTTATGGAAAAGGCTAAAGCAGAAGCATTTCTTAAACAGGAGATAGGAAAACCGATGGATCGGTCATAGTGGAGATTATGATCAACAATTCATGTCATGGCCTCCACGCTCTCCAGACTTAACCCCATGCGATTTCTTTCCGTGGAGTTATGTGAAAGATTCAGTGTTTAAACCTCCTCGACCAAGAAACGTGCCAGAACTGCGAGCTCGAATCAACGATGCTTTCGAACTCATTGATGGGGAAATGCTGCGCCGAGTGCGGGAGGAACTTGATTATCGGCTTGATGTCTGCCGAATCACTAAAGGGGCACATATCGAACATTTGTGAATGCCTAAAAAAACTTTTTGAGTTTTTGTATGTGTGTGCAAAGCATTGTGAAAATATCTCAAATAATAAAGTTATTGTAGAGCTGTGAAATCGCTTCAATCATTTGTAATAACCCTGTACATAACCAGGCAACAACATTAACAATTCAGTATATCTAGCCCCTCAGCTGTAACCAGTGATAATACACAGATCAGACAGAACATTGTGACCACCGAGCTACTATTAATATAAACCCATCCAGGTGGTAGCAGTGTCACCTGGTGAGGAATGATTGCTAGTCAAACACACGTACGGTGCATGTAGTATCATTGAGCGCGTTATCCGCGTGTAGAATGGGGAACGGGTGGGATCTGAGTTTGACCGAGGGTATACGGTGATGGCCCGCAGGCTCAGCATGAACATTTCGGAAGCTACACGACTCGCCCAATGTTCGAGGAGTGCTGTGGTGAGCGTCTTCAACACGTGGCGACATCGTGGGGCTGTATGGTCACCCTCATTACAGAAGTCGGACGTCGTAGGCTATGCAGACTGGTAAAGCAGGACAGGTGGGGAACTGTGGCGCAACTAACGTCAGACTTTAATGCTGGGCAGACACAAGTGTGTCTGAACACACAGTGCATCGAACACTGCTAACGACGGACCTCCGCAGTCGACGATCCACGCATGTGCCAATGTGAACACCACGACATCAGCAAGTACGACTGAAATCGGCACATGACCATCGGTACAGGACCTTGGCGCAGCGACAGAGCATCGCATGGTTTAATGAATCCAGAGACTTTCTTCATCATGCCGATGGGAGTGCACGTACCCGTCGTCTTCCAGGGGAGCAGCTCCTTGACATCTGTGCTGTGGGACGGAGAGAAGCTGGCGGCAGATCCATTATGCTTTAGGCAACATGCATGTGGGCATCCATGTGTCCAGAAGAGCTCGTGCAAGGCACCATGACGGCCATGGTGTATCTTACACCTGATGTGATTCTTCAATTTCTCCAGGCGTATTTTATGACGAAATAAACCTCGGGTGAAGAGCCTGGTATGAGGGTGCATAGGACACAATATTTCGGCAATCGACCATGTTGCCATCATCAGACGCGCCGATGTACTGACCGGCGGTGGGCCGGCGCCATGTATACATAGGACAATCCCCCTCTCGCTCCTCCCTCAAGTGCTTTCTATGAGTCGGTGCGGTACGCACCCCGCACGCGGTCCAGGTACAGCGACCGTTCTCCCGCCGTACAGTACACTCTGGGAAATATCCTTTTCCTTCTTAATCTGGGTGATCGCGGAGTAAGAAGAAATAGGATATTTCCCAGAGTGTACCGACTTCGAGGGAGGAGGGAAGAATAACGAGAGCGGTGCCGGCAGACCCTTCTGAACGAGAAGACCTGGGACGCAGCGCCCAGACTACATATACATCTACATCCATACTCCGCAAGCCACCTGACGGTGTGTGGCGGAGGGTACCCTGAGTACCTCTATCGGTTCTATTCCAGTCTCGTATTCTTCGTGGAAAGAAGGATTGTCTGTATGCTTCTGTGTGGGCTCTAATCTCTCTGATTTTATCCTCGTGGTCTCTTCGCGAGATATACGTAGGAGGGAGCAATATACTGCTGGACTCTTCGGTGAGGGTATGTTCTCGAAACTTTAACAAAAGCCCGTACCGAGCTACTGAGCGTCTCTCCTGCAGAGTCTTCCACTGGAGTTTATCTATCATCTCCGTAACGCTTTCGTGATTACTAAATGATCCTGTAACGAAGCGCGCTGCTCTCCGTTGGATCTTCTCTATCTTTTCTATCAACCCTATCTGGTATGGATCCCACACCGCTGAGCAGTATTCAAGCAGTGGGCGAACACGCGTACTGTAACCTATTTCCTTTGTTTTCGTATTGCATTTCCTTAGGATTCTTCCAATGAATCTCAGTCTGGCATCTGCTTTACCGACGATCAACTCTATATGATCATTCCATTTTAAATCACTCCTAATGCGTACTCTCAGATAATTTATGGAATTAACTGCTTCCAGTTGCTGACCTGCTATTTTGTAGCTAAATGATGAGGGATCTATCTTTCTATGTATTCGCAGCACATTACACTTGTCTACATTGAGATTCAATTGCCATTCCCTGCACCATGCGTCAATTCGCTGCAGATCCTCCTGCATTTCAGTACAATTTTCCATTGTTACAACCTCTCGATATACCACAGCATCATCTGCAAAAAGCCTCAGTGAACTTCCGATGTCATCCACCAGGTAATTTATGTATATTGTGAACAGCAACGGTCCCATGACACTCTCCTGTGGCACACCTGAAATCACTCTTACTTCGGAAGACTTCTCTCCATTGAGAATGACATGCTGCGTTCTGTTATCTAGGAACTCCTCAGTCCAATCACACAATTGGTCTGATAGTCCATATGCTCTTACTTTGTTCATTAAACGACTGTGGGGAACTGTATCGAACGCCTTGCGGAAGTGAAGAAACACGGCATGTACTTGTGAACCCGTGTCTATGGCCCTCTGAGTCTCGTGCACGAATAGCGCGAGCTGGGTTTCACACGACCGTCTTTTTCGAAACCCATGCTGATTCCTACGGAGTAGATTTCTAGTCTCCAGGAAAGTCATTATACTCGAACGGCGGGAGAACGGACGCCGTACCTGGACCACGAGCGGGGCGCCGACCGCACCGACTCATAGAAAGCGCCTGAGGGAGGAGCGGGAGGGGGATTGTCCTATGTATACATGGCGCCGCCCGACCGCCGGTCAGTGCATCAGCGCACCTGATGATGGCAACGTGGTCGATTGCGAAGTACTGTGTCCTATGCACACTCGTACCAGGCTGTTCACCCGAGATTTATTTCGTTATCTTGCACCTGTTGCACACCACGTACATCATGTTTGCTGGAAGCAGTGACATTTTTCGGCAAGATAACGCGCCATGTCACAAGGCCAGGAGTGTGGTGGAGTGGTTCGAGGAATACAGTGGCGAGTTCCAATTGACGTGCTGGCCCCCACTTCGTAAGATGTGAATCCGATCAAAGACATCTGGGACTGGATTGAAAGTGGCGTCAGAGATCATCGCCCTCTAGCCGGAATGTACTGTAATTAGGTGATTTGTGTGTGCAGATATGGTGCCAACTCCCTCTGGCGACCAACCAACGGGTTACCGCTTCCATGCCACGGCGCGTCGACACTGTAATCCATGCCAGAAGCGTATGTGCCGTCTATCAGGTAGGTGGGTTCTGGCTGATCAGTGTATAAGAGGCAACTTCAGCATTATAACTTAAGGGGGGTAGGACGCCAAACGGGCCGACTTGGAGCAGGAGAGGCACCATAGGACAATTTATTTTCTACTGTCTATACTTTTGCAAATAAATTAATAAAACTTTGTCAGCATGACCAGGAAGGATTCAGGATTCACACTCGTAGCAGCGGAAGTTCAAAAACATAACAAAATAATTTTTTTACATGTGAAGTTTCATCATTTTTTCACTTACTATTGGCTGCGTTTGTTGCTATAGGTACACTTTTCTTCATAAGTAAGAGAGACTGTTCGATAAATTTTGCACAACATACAAACCATACTTACAGGTGTCTGAAACTCTAGAATCTATTTAATTTTTTAAAAAAGTGAATGAGCTGTCGCGTTTTAAACTTTATGTTTA